>NW_027522797.1:0-77139 GCF_052094955.1 Ictidomys tridecemlineatus | reverse complement strand
GGCAGCATATTGTTGGGTCTTGTTTTGTGATCCATTCAACTAGCCTGTGTCTCTTATTTGGTGAGTTTAAGCCATTTACATTTAGGATTATTATTGAGATATAGTTTGTTCTTCCAGCCATACTTGTTTACTAATGCTGCTAAACCTGATTTGTTTTCCTCTTTGATTATTTTCCCCCCTTTACTGTCCTACGTCCCACTGTTGGTTTTCATTGTTGTTTTCCATTTCCTCTTCCTGTAGTGTTTTGCCAAGGATTTTTTGAAGAGATGGTTTTCTAGCTGCAAATTCTTTTAACTTTTGTTTATCATGGAATGTTTTAATTTCATCTTCTATCTTGAAGCTTAATTTCGCCGGATACACGATTCTTGGTTGGAACCCATTTTTCTTTTAGCGTTTGAAATATGTTATTCCAGGATCTTCTAGCTTTTAGAGTCTGTGTTGAGAGATCAGCTGTTATCCTGACTGGTTTACCCCTAAATGTAATCTGCTTCCTTTCTCTAGTAGCTTTTAAAATTCTCTCCTTATTCTGTATGTTGGACATCTTCATTATAATGTGTCTAGGTGTGGATCTCTTATGATTTTGCACATTCGGCGTCCTGTAGGCTTCTAGGATTTGGGGTTCTGTCTCATTCTTCAAGTCTGGGAAGTTTTCTCGTATTATTTCACTGAGTATTTCAACTTGAAAAAAACATAGACTGAGTATTTCAACTTGAAAAGAACATAGACAGCTCAGCAAGTCTGCTAAGAAACCATGCTAAGAAACCATGAGCAGAACATCCAAGAAATATGGGATAATATCAAAAGACCAAACTTAAGAGTCATTGAGATACAGGAAGGCACAGAGCTCCAAACCAAAGGAATAGACAATTTATTCGGAGAGTAGGGTTTAATAGGACTTTTTCAGAGAGCAGACTTTGGAGACGTGGGTGAAGAAGAACTGTTTCATAGAGAAGAGGATGGAGACTGAGATGCAGAAGATGGTTACAGAAAGCAGAGTTTGAAGACTGGGGTGCAGAAGAACTGTTACAGAGAGCAGACATTGGAGACTGGGGTGCAGAAGGATATTTGCAGAGAGCAGAGTTTGGAGAATGGGGTTCAGGAGGATTGTTAGAGAGAGCAGAGGTTGGAGACTGTGGTGCAAAAGGACTTTTACTGAGAGCACAGGTTGGAGACTGGGGTGCAGAAGGACTTTTAAAGAGAGCACAGGTTAAAGACTGAGGTGCAGAAAAACTGTTGCAGAGAGCAAAGTTAGAAGACTGGGGTGCAGAAGGAGTGTTGCAGAGAGCAGAAGTTAAAGACTGAGGTGCAGAAAGCACCTTGCAAAAAGCAGAAGTTAAAGACTGGGGTACAGAGGAGTGTTACAGAGAGCAGACGTTGGACACAGGTGTGCATAATGATCTTACAGGGAGCATAGGTTGGAGACTGTGGTGCAAAAGGACTGTTGCTGAGAGCAGAGGTTGGAGACTGGGGTGGAGAAGGTTCACTGAAGAGAGAAGAGTTTGAAGACTGGCTGCAAAAGGCCTGTTACATACAGCAGAGGTTGGAGACTGGGGTGAAGAAGGCCTGTTAAAGAGAGCAGTTCTTGGAGACTGGGGTGCAGAAGGACAGTTACAGAGATCAGAGTTTGGAGAATGGGTTACAAAAGAATCTTACAAAAAGCAGAGGTTGGAGAATGAGGTACAGAAGGACGGTTAGAGAGAGCAGAGGTTGGAGACTGAGGTTCAAAGAATCGTTGGATAGAGCAGTGTTTGGAGACTGCAGTGCAGAAGGACTGATAAAGAAAACAAAGGTTTAAGACTGGGGTGCAGAAGGACCCTTACAAAAAACAGAGGTTGGAGACTGAAAGACTCTTACAGAGAGCAGACGTTAGAGACTGGGGTGCAGAATAACTGTTGTAGAGAACAGAGGTTGGAGACTGGTTTACAGAAGGACCATTGCAGAAAGTAGAGGTTGGAGACTGGGTTTCAGAAGGATCTTACAGAGAGCAGAGTTTTGACACTGAGGTGCAGAAAAACTGTGGCAGAGAAAATAGGTTGGAGATTTGGGCGCTGAAAAACTCTAGCAGAGAGCAGAGGTTGGAGTCTGAGGTGCAGAAAGACTGTTACAGAGAGCACAGGTTAGAGACTGGTGTGCACAAGAACTGATACAAAAAGCAGAGTTTGGAGACTGGGGTGCAGAAGAACCCTTACCGAGAGCAGAGGTTGTAGATTGCAGTACAGACTGACTGATACAGAGAGCAGAGGTTGGAAACTAGAGTGGAGAAGGCCTGTTGCAGAGAGCAGAAGATGGAGACTGGGGTGCAGAAAAACTCTTGCTGAGAGCAGATTTGAAGACTGGTTGCAGAAAGACTGTTTCAGAGAGAAGAGGTTGCAGAGTGAGGTGCAGAATGACGGTTACAGAGAGCAGAGTTTGGAGACTGAGGTGCAGAAAGACTGATATAGAAAGTAGAGGTGGGAGACTGGGTTGAAAATGGACTCTTAGAGAGAACAGAGGTTGGAGACTGCAGTACAGAAGGACTGTTACACAGAGCAGATCTCGGAGACTGCGGAGCAGCAGGACTGTTGCAGAGGACAAAAGTTGGAGAATGGGGTGCAGAGGTACCAATGCAGAGAGCATAGGTTGGAGACTGGGGTGCATAAGGAATGTTACAGAGAGCACAGGTTTGAGACTGAGGTGCAGAAGGACTTTGCAGAGAGCAGAGGTTAAAGATGAGGTGAAAAATTTTGTTACATAGAGCAGAGGTTGGACAATGGGGTGCAGAAGGATCGTTGCAATAAGCAGAGCTTGGAGATACGGGTGCAGAAGGATCTTACAGAGAGCAGGATTTTAAGACAGAGTTGCAAAAGGACTGTTGAAGAGATCAGAGTTTGGAGACTGGGGTACAGTAGTATCATTGAAGAGAGCAGAGGTTGGGGACTGGGGTGCAGAAGGATCGTTGCAATAAGCAGAGCTTGGAGATACGGGTGCAGAAGGATCTTACAGAGAGCAGGATTTTAAGACAGAGTTGCAAAAGGACTGTTGAAGAGATCAGAGTTTGGAGACTGGGGTACAGTAGTATCATTGCAGAGAGCAGAGGTTGGGGACTGGGGTGCAGAAGGATCGTTGCAGAGAGCAGAGGTTGAAGACTGCGGTGCAGAAGGCCTGCTACAGAGAGTGAGTTTGGAGACTGGCGTGAAGAAGGCCTGTTACAGAGTGGAGAGGTTTGAGACTGGGGTGCAGAAAGATTGTTATAGAGAAAAGAGGTCAGAGACTGGGGTGTAGAAGGCCTGTCTCAGAGAGCAGAGTTTGGAGAAGAGGTGCAGAAATACTTTTACAGAGAGTAGAGTTTGGAGAATTAGGTACAGAAGGATCGTTATAGAGAGCGGAGGTTGGGGACTGCTTTGCTCAGGGACTGCTGCAGAGAGCAGAGGCTGGACATGGGGTGTAGAAGAACTGTTGCGGAGAGCACAGGTTTGAGATTTGTGTGCAGAAGCACTGTTGCAGAGAGTAGAGGTTGGAGACTGCCTTTCATTAGGACTGTTACAGAGGCAGAGTTTGGAGACTTTGGTGCAGAAGGACTGTTGCGGAGAGCAGATGTTGGAGACTGGGTTGAAGAAGGACTGTTGCAGAGAGCAGACTTTGTAGACTGAGGTGCAGAACTACTGTTACAGAGAGCAGAGGTTGGAGATTGGGGTGCAGATTCACTGATATAGAAAGAAGAGTTTTGAGACTTTGGTGTAGAAGGACTGATGCAGACAGCAGAGGTTGGAGAATGGAGTGCAAAAGGCCTGTTACACAGAGCAGAGGTTTTGAGACTGGTGTGCAGAAGGACTGTTGCAGAGAGCAGAGGTTGGAGACTGAGGTGCAAAATCCTGTTACATAGAGCAGAGGTTGGACACTGGAGTGCAGAAGGATCGTTGAAATAAGCAGAGCTTAGAGACAGGGGTTCAGAAGGATCTTACAGAGAGCAGAATTTGGAGACTGAGGTGCAGAAGGACAGTTGCAGAGATCAGAGGTTTGAGACTGAGGTGCAGAACGATCATTGCAGAGAGCAGAGGTTGGAGACTGGCGTGCAGAAGGCCTGCTATGGAGAGAAGAGTTTGGAGACTGGCATGCAGAATGCCTGTTACAGAGAGGAAGGTTGGAGACTGAAGTGCAGAAGGACAGTCTTAGAGAGCAGAGTTTGGAGACTGGGTTGCTGAAGGATCTTACATAGAGCAGAGGTTGGAGACTGAGGTGCAGGTGGACTGTTACAAAGAGCAGTGTTTGAAAACTGGGGTGCAGAAGGATCGTGAAGAGAGCAGAGGTGTCAGACTGAGGTTCAGTAGGACTGTTACAGAGAGCCTAGGTTGGAGACTGAGGTGTAGAAGTACTGTTACAGAGAGCAGAGTTTGGAGACTGAGTAGCAAAAGGACTGTTACAGAAAGCAGAGGTTTGAAATTGGGGTGCAGAAGGACCGTTACAGAGACCAGACTTTGGCGACTGCGGTATAGAAAAACTGTTACAGAGAGCAGAGGTTGGAGACTGGGGTGCAGAATGAATGTTGCAGAGAGCACAGGTTGGAGACTGAAGTGCAGAAGGATAGATACAGAGACAGAGTTTTGAGACTGAGGTTCAAAAGGACTGACCCAGAAAGCAGAGTTTGGAGACTGGGGTGCTGAAAGACTGTTATGGAGAGCAGAGGTTGGAGACTGGGGAGCACAAAGACTATTGCAGAGGACAGAGGTTGGAGACTGGGGTGCCGCAGGACACTTGCAGAAGGCAGAGGTTAAAGACTGGGGTGGAAAAGAAATGTTACAGAGAGCAGAGTTTGGAAACTGGAGTGCAGAAGGATCTTACAGAGAGCAGAGTTTGGAGACTGTGTTGCTGAAAGTTTGTTACAGAGAGCAGAGGTAGGAGACTGGGGAGCAGAAGGACTGTTGCAGATAGCAGATGTGGGAGACTGGGGTGCAGAAGAACTGTTGGAAAGAGCAGTGGTTGGAGTCTGAGGTGCAGAAGGAATGTTACAGAGAGCAGAGTTTGGAGACTGGGGTGCAGAAGTACTGATACAGAGAGCAGAGGTTGGAGACAGGAGTGCAGAAGGACCGCTAGAGAGAGCAGAGTTTGGAGACTGCAGTACAGAAGGACCGTTACAGAGAGCATACTTTGGAGACTAGGGTACAGAAGGACTGTTGCAGAGAGCATATTTTGGAGACTGTGGTTTAGAAGGACTATTGCAGAGAACAGAGGTTAGAGAATGGGGTGTAGAAGGACTTTTGCAGAGAGCAGATTTTGAAGACTGAGGTGCAGAAGGAACTGTTACAGAGAGAAGAGATTGGAGACTGAGGTTCAGAAGGACTGTTAGAGAGAGCAGAGTTTGGAGACTGGGGTGCAGAAGGACTGTTGCAGAGAGCAGAGGTTGGAGACTGGGGTGCAGAAGGATCGTTGTAAAGAGCAGAGGTTGGAGACTGGGGTGCAGAAAGATTGTTATAGAGAAAAGAGGTCAGAGACTGGGGTGTAGAAGGCCTGTCTCAGAGAGCAGAGTTTGAAGAAGAGGTGCAGAAATACTTTTACAGAGAGTAGAGTTTGGAGAATGAGGTACAGAAGGATCGTTATAGAGAGCGGAGGTTGGGGACTGCTTTGCTCAGGGACTGCTGCAGAGAGCAGAGGCTGGACATGGGGTGTAGAAGAACTGTTGCGGAGAGCACAGGTTTGAGATTTGTGTGCAGAAGCACTGTTGCAGAGAGTAGAGGTTGGAGACTGCCTTTCAGTAGGACTGTTACAGAGGCAGAGTTTGGAGACTTTGGTGCAGAAGGACTGTTGCGGAGAGCAGATGTTGGAGACTGGGTTGAAGAAGGACTGTTGCAGAGAGCAGACTTTGTAGACTGAGGTGCAGAACTACTGTTACAGAGAGCAGAGGTTGGAGATTGGGGTGCAGATGCACTGATATAGAAAGCAGAGTTTTGAGACTTTGGTGTAGAAGGACTGATGCAGACAGCAGAGGTTGGAGAATGGAGTGCAAAAGGCCTGTTACACAGAGCAGAGGTTTTGAGACTGGGGTGCAGATGGACTGTTACAAACAGCAGAGTTTTGAGACAGGGTTGGAGAAGGATCTTAGAGAGAGAAGATTTTGGAGACTGTGGTACAGCAGGAGAGAAGAGTTTGGAGACTGGTGTGCAGAATGATCGTTGCAGAGAACAGAGTTTTCAGTCTGAGGTGCAGAAGGACTGTTGCAGAGAGCAGATATTGGAGACTGGGTGCAAAAGGACTGTTGCAGAGAGCAGAGGTTGGAGACTTGCGTGCAGAAGGATTGTTGTAGCAAGCAGAGGTTTGAGACCGGCGTGCAGAAGCTCTGTTTCAGAGAAAAGAGGTTGGAGAAGGTGTGCAGAAGGACTGTTCCAGAGGGCAGAGTTTACAGACTGGGTTGCAGAAGAATCTTACAGATAGAATATGTTGGAGACTTAGGTGCAGAAGGACTGTTACAGAGAGTAGAGTTTAGAGACTGAGGTTCAGAACAACCGTTGTAGAGAGCAGTGTTTGGAGACTGAGGTGCACAAAGATTGTTTAAGAGAACAGAGGTTGGATACTGGGGTGCAGAAGTACTGTTGCAGATAGCATAGTTTGGAGACTGGGGTGCAGAAAGACTGTTCCAGATAGCATAGTTTAGAGAATGCGGTGTAGAAGGACTGTTGCATAAAGCAGAATTTTGAGAGTTGGGTGCAGAAGGACTGTTACAGAGAGCAGAGTTTGGAGACTGAAGTGCAGAAGGACTGTTACAGAGAGATGAGGTTGGAGACTGGGGTGGTGAAGGACTAATACAGAAAGCAGAGGTTGAAGACTGGGGAGCAGAAAAAGCGTTACAGAGAGCAAATTTTGGAGACTGCACTACAGGAGGACTATTACCTAGAGCAGAGGTTGGAGACTGGTGTGGAGAAGGACTGTTTCAGAGTGCAGACCTTGGAGTCTGGGGTGCAGTAGAACTGTTGCAGAGAGCATAATTTGGAGACTTGGGTGCAGAAGAACTGTTGCAGAGAGCAGAGGTTGGAGACAGAGGTGCAGAAGAAATGTTACAGAGAGAAGAGTTTAGAAACTGTGGTGCAGAAGTAATTATACAGAAAAGAGAGGTTGGAGACTGTGGTACAGAAGGATAGTTGCAGACAGCAGAGGTTGAGGACTGCGGTACAGAAGGACTGTTACAGAGAGAAGAAGTTGGAGACTGGTGAGCAGAAGGACTGTTACAGAGAGCAGAGGTTGGAGGCTGGGGTGCAGAAGCACTGTTACAGAGAGCGGATTTTTGAGACTGAGGTGCAGAAGGACTGTTACAGAAAGCAAATTTGGGAGACTGGTGTGCACAAGGATCGTTGCAGAGAGCAGAATTTTCACACTGAGCTTCAGGTAGACTGTTGCAGACTGCAGATGTTGAAGACTGGGGTGCAGAAGGACTATTGCAGAGAGCACATGTTGGAGACAGGGGTGCAAAAGAATCATTGCAGATAGTAGAGGTTGGAGACTGCACTATAGGAGGACTGTTACATAGAGCAGAGGTTGGAGACTGGGGTGCAGAACAACTTCTACAGAGAGCAGAGTTTTTAGACAAGGTTGCAAAAGGATGTTACAAAGAGCAGAAGTTTGAGCCTCGGGTGCAGAAGGACTGTTGCAGAGAGCAGAGTTTGGAGACTGGGGTTTACAAGCACTGTTGCAGAGAGTAGAGTTTGGAGACTGGGGTTTACAAGCACTGTTGCAGAGAGCAGAGGTTGGAGACTGGGGTGCAAAAGGATCATTGCAGAGAGCAGAGGTTGGAGACTGAGGTGCAGAAGGATTGTTACAGAGAGCAGAGTTTGGAGACTGGGGTGCTGAAGGACCATTACATGTAGCAGAGGTTGGAATCTGTGGAACAGAAGGCCTGTTAAAGAGAGCAGTTGTTGGAGACTGGGGTGCAGAACAACTTCTACAGAGAGCAGAGTTTTTAGACAAGGTTGCAAAAGAAACTTACAAAGAGCAGAGGTTGTAGACCGAGGTGCAGAAGGACTGTTGCAGAGAGCAGAGGTTGGATACTGGGGTTTACAAGCACTGTTGCCGAGAGCAGAGGTTGGAGACTGGGGTGCAGAAGGACTGTTACAGAGAGCAGAGTTTGGAGACAGGGTTGCAGAAGGATCTTACAGAGAGCAGAGTTTCGAGAATGAGGTGCAACGGGACTGTAACAGAGAGCAGAGTTTGAAGATGAGGTGCAGAAGGATCGTTGCACATAACAGAGTTTTCAGACTGAGTTGCAGTAGGACTGTTTCAGATAGCAGAGGTTGGAGACAAGGGTGCCGAAGGACTGTTGCATAGAGCAGATGTTAGATACTGGAGTGCATAAGGATCATTGCAGAGAGCAGATGTTGGAGATTTGGGTGCAGATGGACTGTTGCAGAGAGCAGATGTTGGAGACTGGTGTGCAGAAGAATCTTTGCAGACAGCAGAGGTTTGAGATTGGGGTGCAGAAGGAGTGTCACAGAGAGTAGAGTTTTGAGACTGAGGTGCAGAAGGATCGATGCAGAGAGCTGAGTTTGGAGAGTGAGGTGCAAAAGGACTGTTGCAGAGAGCAGAGGTTGGAGACTGAGGTGCAAAAGGACTGTTACAGAGAGCAGAGGTTGGAGAATGGGGTGCAGAAAGATCGTTGTAGAGAGCAAAATTTTGAGACTGGGGTGAAGAAGGATTGTTTTAGAGAACAGAGGTTGGAGACCTGTGTGCAGAAGGCCTGTTACGGGCAGCAGAGTTTTGACAAGGGGTTCAGAAGTACATTTACAGAGAGTGTGGTGCAGAAGGACCGTTGCAGAGAGCAGAGGTTGAAGACTGAGGTGCAGAAAAATTGTTACAGAGAGCAGATGTTTGAGACTGGGTTGCACAGGGACTGTTGCAGAGAGCACAGGCTGGACACTGGGGTGTATAAGGACTGTAGACGAGAGCACAGGTTCACATTGGGGTGCAGAAGGACTGTTGCAGAGAGCAGAGGTTGGAGACTGGGGTGCAGTAAGCCTGTTACAGAGAGCAGACGTTGGAGACTGTGGTGCAGAATAACTGTTGTAGAGAACAGAGGTTGGAGACTGGTTTACAGAAGGACCATTGCAGAAAGTAGAGGTTGGAGACTGGGTTTAAGAAGGACTGTTACAGAGAGCAGAGTATGGAGACTGAGGTGCAGAAGGATTGGTACAGAGAGAAGAGGTTGGAGACTAGGTGTAGAAGGACTGTTACAGAGTGCAGAGTTTGGAAACTGTTGTGCAGAAGGATCATTGCAGAAAGCAGAGGTTGGAGACCGAGGTGCAGTAGGATCGTTACAGAGAGCAGAGTTCGGAGACTGGGGTCAGAAATACAGTTACAGAGAGCACAGTTTGGAGACTGGGGTGCAGAAGAAATGTTGCAGTGAACAGAGATTGGAGACTGTGGTACAGAAGTACTGTTACAAAGAGAAGAGGATGGAGACTGGGGTGCAGAAGAAATGTCACCTAGAGCAGAGTTTGGAAACTGGGGTGGAGAAGGATGTTACAGAGAGCAGAGGCTGGAGACTGGGGTCAGAAAGACTGTTGCAGAGAACAAATTTTGGATACTGGGGTGCAGAAGGATCGTTGCAGAGAGCAGAGGTTGGAGACTGAGGTGCAGTAGGATAGTTACAGAGCGCACAGGTTGGAGCCTGGGGTGCAGAAGAAATGTTGAAGAGAGTAGAGGTTAGAGACTGGTGTGCACAAGGACTGTAGCAGAGAGCAGAGTTTGGAGACTAGGGTGTAGAAGGACTGTTGCAGAGAGCAGACGTTGGAGACTGGGATACAGAAGAATCGTTGCAGAGAGCAGATATCGGAGACTTGTGTGTAGAAGGACTTTTGCACAGAGCATAGGTTAAAGACTGGGGTGCAGAATGACTTTTGCGGAGAGCAGAGTTTAGAGACTGAGGTGCAGAAGGACTGTTACAGAGAGCAGAGTTTTCAGACTGGGGTGCAGAATAACTGATACGGTAAGTAGAGTTTGGAGACGGGGTGCAGAGGGATTGTTTCAGAGAGCAGCCTGGGGTTCAGAAGGACTGCTGCAGAGAACAGAGGTTGGAGACTGAGGTGCAGAATGACTGTTACAGAGAGCAAAGTTTGGAGAACGGGGTGCAGAAGGATCTTTAACAGAGCAGACATTGGAGACTGGGATGCAGAAGGATCGTTGCAGAGAGCAGAGGTTGGAGACTGGGGTGTAGAAGGACTTTTGCAGAGAGCAGAGGTTGGAGACTGGGGTGCAGAAGGCCTGTTACAGTGAGCAGATTTGGAAACTGAGTTGCAGAAAACCTGTTACAGAGAGCAGATATTTGAGACTGAGGTGCAGAAGGATTGTTACAGATAGCACAGTTTGAAGACTGGGGTTTAGAAAGATTGTTGCAGAGAGCAGGGGTTTCAGACTGTTGCTTAGAAGGCCTGTTAAAGAGAGCAGAGGTTGGAGTTTCAGGTGCAGAAAGGCTTTTTCAGAAAACAGAGGTTGGCATTTGGGGTGCAGAAGTACCATTAAAGAGAGAAGAGGTTGGAGACTGCGGTACAGAAGGACTGTTACAGTGAGCAGAGTTTGGAGACTGGGGTGCAGAAGGACTGTTACAGAGAGCAGACGTTGGAGACAGAGGTGCAATAGGATTGTTACAGAGAGCAGAGATTGGAGACTGGGGTGCAGAAGGACCATTAGAGGGAACAAAGAATGGAGACTGAGGTGCAGAAGGACTTTCACAGAGAGCAGAGGTAGGCGACTGAGGTGCAGGAGGATCGTTGCAGAGAGAAGAGTTTGGAGACTGGGGTGCCGAAGGACTGTTACAGAAAGCAGAGGTTGGCAATTGGGGAGCAGATGGACTGTTATAAAGAGAAGAGGTTGGAGAATGCGGTACAAAAGGACTTTTACAGAGAGCAGAGTTTGGAGACTGGATAGAAGAAGGATCATTGCAGAGAGCAGATGTTGGAGACTGGGGTGCAGAAGGACTGTCACAGAGAGCACAGGTTGCAGACTGCGGTGCACAAGAAATGTTGCAGAGAGCAGAGTTTGGAGACCTGAGTGCCGAAGGACTGATACAGAGAGAAGAGGTTGGAGACTGGGGTGCAGAAGGACCGTTACAGATTGCAGAGGTTGGATACTGAGGTGCAGAATGACTTTTACAGAGAGGAAAGGTTGGAGTCAGGGGTGTCAAAGGATTCTTACAGAGAGCAGAGAATGGAGACTGGGGTGCAGAAGGAGTGTTACAGAGAGCAGAGTTTGGAGATTGGGGTTCAGAAGAACTGTAACAGAAAGCAGAGTTTGGAGACTGTGGTGCAGAATGCCTGTTACAGAGAGCAGAATTTGGACATGAGGTGCAGAAGGATCGTTACAGAGAGCAGAGGTTGGACACTGATTTGGAGAAGGACTGTTACAGAGAGCAGAGCTTGGAGACTGGGGTGCAGAAGGACTGTTGCAGAGAGTAGAGGTTGGAGACTGAGGTGCAGAAGGATCTCTACAGAGAGCAGAGTTTGGAGAACGGGGTGCAGTAGGATAGTTTCAGAGAGCACAGGTTGGAGACTGTGATGCAGAAGTAATGTTGAAGAGAGCAGATGTTAGAGACTGGGTTGCAGAAGGACTGTAGCAGATTGCAGAGGTTGGAGACTGGTGTCTAGAAGGACTGTTGCAGAGAGCAGACGTTGGATACTGGGATGCAGAAAGATCGTTGCAGAGAGCAGATGTTGGATACTGGGGTATAATAAGACGTTTGCAGAGAGAAGATGTTGGAGACTGGGGTGCAGAAGGTCTGTTGCAGAGAGCAGAGTTTGTAGCCTGGGTGCAGAAGGACAGCTGCAGAGAACAGAGGTTAAATACTGGGGTGCACTAGGGCCGTTGCAGAGACATGATGTTGGAGACTGAGGTGCAGAATGACTGTTACAGAGAGCAAAGTTTGGAGAACGAAGTGCAGAAGGATCTTACGGAGAGCAGACATTGGAGACTGGGATGCAGCAGGACAGTTACAGAGAGCACAGGTTGGAGACTTGGGTGCAGAAGGACTGTTGCAGAGAGCAGAGGTTGGAGACTGAGGTTCAGAAAGATTGTTGCAGAGAAAAGAGGTTGGAGACTGGGGTTCAGAAAGACTGTTACAGAGACCAGAGATTCGAGATTGGGGTGAAGAAGAACTGTTACAGAGAGCATTGTTGGAGACTGGGGTGCAGTAAGCATGTTCTAGAGAGCAGAGGTTGGAGACTGAGGTGCAGAAGGACTGTTACAGAGAGCAGAGGTTGGAGACTGAGGTGAAGAATGACTGTTACAGAGAGCAAAGTTTGGAGAACGGGGTGCAGAAGGATCTTACAGAGAGCAGAGGTTGGAGACTGGGGTGCAGAAGGCCTGTTGCAGAGAGCAGATGTTTGAGACTGGGGTGCAAAAGGATTGTTACAGATAGCACAGTTTGGAGACTTGGGTTTAGAAAGATTGTTGCAGAGAGCAGAGGTTTCAGACTGAGGCTTAGAAGGACTGTTACAGAGAGCAGAGGTTGAAGTCTCAGGTGTAGAAGGACTGTTTCAGAAAGGAGAGGTTGACAATTGGGGTGCAGAAGTACCGTTATAGAGAGAAGAGGTTAGAGACTGCGGTATAAAAGGACTGTTACAGAGAGCTGACGTTGGAGACAGAAGTGCAGAAGGATTGTTACAGAAAGCAGAGATTGGAGACTGAGGTGCAGAAGGACGTTTACAGAGAACAGAGTTTGGAGACTGAGGTGCAGAAGGATCGTTGCAGAGAGAACAATTTGGAGACTGGGGTGCAGAAAAACTGTTAGTGAGAGCAGCTGTTGGAGACTGAGGTGCAGAAGGACTGTTACAGAGAGTTGATTTTGGAAACTGAGATGTAGAAGGACGATTGCAAGGAGCAGAGGTTGGAGCCTGGGGAAAAGAAGGATCATTGCAGAGAGCAGATGTTAGCGACTGGGTGCAGAAGGCCTATTAAAGAGAGCAGAGGTTGGAGACTGAGGTGCAGAAAGATTATTTCTGAGTGCAGATGTTTAAGACTGGGGTTCAGAAGAACTGTTACAGATTGCAGAACTTGGAGACTTTGGTGCAGAAAAACTTTTACAGAGAGGACAGATTGGAGACTGGGGTGCAAAAGGATTCTTACAGAGAGCAGAGAATTGAGACTGGGGTGCAGAAGGATCGTTGCAGAGAGCAGAGGTTGGAGACTGGGGTGCAGAAGTACTGTAGCAGAGAGAAGAGGTTGGAGACTGGGGTGCACAAGGACTGTTGCAGAGAGCAGATGTTGGAGACAGAGGTGCAGAAGGATTGTTACAGAGAGCAGAGATTTGAGACTGGTGTGCATAAGGACAATTACAGAGAGCAAAAGATGGAGACTGAGGTGCAGAAGGACTTTTACAGAGAGCAGAGTTTGGAGACTGAGGTTCAAAAGGATCATTGCAGAGAGAAGAGTTTGGAGACTGGGGTGCAGAAGAACTGTTACTGAGAGCAGAGGTTGGAGACAGGGGTGCAGAAGGACTCTTTCAGAGAGCAGAGTTTGGAGACTGAGGTGTAGAAGGACTGTTACAGAGAATTTATTTTGGAAACTGAGATGTGCAAGGACGATTGGAGAGAGCAGAGGTTTGAGCCTGGGGAAAAGAAGGATCATTGCAGAGAGCAGATATTGGAGACTGGGTGCAGAAGGACTATTAAAGAGAGCAGAATTTGGAGACTGAGGTGCAGAAAGATCATTTCTGAGTGCAGATGTTTGAGTCTGGGGTACAGCAGGACTTTTACAGATTGCAGAACTTGGAGATTTTGGTGAAGAAGGACTTTTACAGAGAGGAGAGATTGGAGACTGGGGTGCAAAAGGATTCTTACAGAGAGCAGAGAATGGAGACTAGGGTGCAGAAGGATCGTTGCAGAGAGCAGAGGTTGGAGAATGAGGTGAAGAAGAATCGCTAAAGAGAGCAGAGTTTGAAGATTGGCGTGCAGCAGGACAGTTACAGAGAGCACAGGTTGGAGACTTGGGTGCAGAAGAAATGTTGCAGAGAGTAGTGGTTGGAGACTGGGGTGCAGAAGTACTGTAGCAGAGAGAAGAGGTTGGAGACAGAGGTGCAGAAGGACTGTTGCAGAGAGCAGTTGTTGGAGACTGGAATGCAGAAGGATCATTGCAGAGAGCAGAGGTTGGAGACTGCGGTTTAGAAGGACTGTTGCAGAAAATAGAGGTTGGAGACTGAGGTGCAGAAGGATCGTTGCAGAGAGAAGAGTTTGGAGACTGGGATGCAGAAGACCTGTTACAGAGAGCAGAGTTTAGAGACTGGGGTGCAGAAGACCTGTTGCAGAGAGCAGAGGTTGGAGACTTTGGTGCAAAAGGATTGTTACAGATAGCACAGTTTGGAGACTAGGGTGCAGAAGGATTGTTGCAGACAGCAGAGGTTTCAGACTGAGGCTTAGAAGGACTGTTACATAGAGCAGAGGTTGGAATCTGAGGTGCAGAAGGACTGTTACAGAAAGCAGAGGTTCGCAATTGGGGTGCAGTAGGACCGTTATAGAGAGAAGAGGTTGGAGACTGCGGTACAGAAGGACTGTTAGAGAGAGTAGAGTTTGGAGACTTTGGTGCAGAAGGCCTGTTGTAGAAAGCAGATGTTGGAGACTAGGGTTCAGAAGGACTATTACAGAGAGCAGACTTTGGAGACTGAGGTGCAGAAGGATTGGTACAGAGAGCAGAGTTTGGAGACTGGGGTACAGAAGGACCATTACACAGAGCAAATTTTGGAGACTGAGGTGCAGAAGGACTTTTAGAGAGAGCAGAGGTTGGATATTGGGGTGCAGAAAGACTGTAACAGAGAGGAAGGGTTGGAGAAATGGATGAAAAAGGATTTACAGAGAGCAGAGTCTAGAGACTGGGGTGCAGAAAGACTGTTGAAGAGAGCAGGGGATGAAGACTGTGGTTCAGAAGGATCATTGCAGAGAAAAGAGGTTGGAGACTGGGGTGCAGAAAGACTGTTACAGAGAGCAGAGATTCGAGATTAGGGTGCAGAAGAATTGTTACAGTGAGAAAAGTTTGGAGTCCGGGGTGCAGTAAGCCTGTTACAGAGAGCAGAGGTTGGAGACTGAGGTGCAGAAGGATTGGTACAGAGAGAAGAGTTTGGAGAGTAGGTGTTAAAGGACTGTTACAGAGTGCAGAGGTTGGAAACTCTGGTGCAGAAGGATCATTGCAGAGACCAGAGTTTGGAAACTGAGGTGCAGAAGGATTGTTGCAGAGAGCAGAGGTTGGAGACTGAGGTGCAGAAGGATTGATGCAGAGAGCAGAATTTGGAGACTGAGGTGCAGAAGGATCGTTACAGAGAGAAGAGGTTGGAATCTGATGTGCAGAACGACTGTTACAGAAAGCAGAGGTAGGCAATTGCGGTGAAGAAGGACAGTTATAGAGAGTAGAGGTTGGAGACTGCGGTACAGAAGGACTGTTAGAGAGAGCAGAGTTTGGAGACTTTGGTGCAGAAGGATGGTTGTAGAAAGCAGATGATGGAGACTAGGGTGCAGAAGGACTGTTACAGAGAGCAGACGTTGGAGACTGAGGTGTAGAAGGATTGTTACAGAGAGCAGAGGTTCGAGATTGGGGTGCAGAAGAACTGTTACAGAGAGCAAAGTTTGGAGACTGGGGTGCAGAAAGCCTGTAACAGAGAGCAGAGTTTGGAGACTGAGGTGCAGAAGGACTGTTAAAGAGAGCAGAGGTTGGAGACTGAGGTGCAGAAGAATTGGTACAGAGAGGAGAGTTTGGAGACTGAAGCGTAGAAGGACTGTTACAGAGAGCAGACGTTGGAACCTGGGGTTCAGATGGATCGTTGCAGAGAGCAGAGGTTGGAAACTGAGGTGCAGAAGGATCGTTGCAGAGAGCAGAGGTTGGAGACTTAGATGCAGAAGGATCGTTGCAGAGAGCAGAGGTTGGAGACTGAGGTGCAAAAAGATTGTGACAGATAGCACAGTTTGTAGACTGGGGTGTGGAAGAAATGTTGCAGTGAGCAGAGATTAGAGACTGTGGTACAGAAGTACTGTTACAAAAAGAAGAGGGTGGAGACTGAGGTGAAGAAGGAATGTCACCTAGAGGAGAGTTAGGAAACTGGGGTGCAGAAGGATGTTACAGAGAGCAGAGGCTGGAAACTAGGGTCAGAAGGACTGTTGCAGAAAACAGACGTTGGAGACTGGGGTGCAGAAGGATTGTTGCAGAGAGCAGAGGTTGGAGACTGAGGTGCAGAAGGATCGCTACAAAGAGCAGAGTTTGGAGACCGGGGTGCAGTAGGATAGTTACAGAGAGCACAGTTTAAAGACTGGGGTGCAAAAGAGATGTTGCAGAGAGCAGAGCTTGGAGACTGGGGTGCAGAAGGACTGTAGCAGAGAGCAGAGTTTTGAGACTAGTGTGTAGAAGAGTGTTGCAGAGAGCAGACATTGGAGACTGGGATGCAGAAGGATCGTTGCAGAGAGCAGATGTTGGAGACTGGCGTATAGAAAAATTTTTGCAGAGAGCAGAGTTTGGAGACTGGGGTGCAGAAGGACTGTTGCAGAGAGCAGAGTTTGGAGACTGAGGTGCAGAAGGACTGTTACAGAGAGCAGAGGTTTTAGACGGGGTGCAGAATAACTGATACAGAAAGTAGAGTTAGGCGACTGGGGTGCAGAAGGACTGTTACAGAGAGCAGAGGTTGGAGACTGGGGTGCAGTAAGCATGTTCTAGAGAGCAGAGGTTGGAGACTGAGGTACAGAAAAACTGTTAAAGAGAGCAGAGTTTGGAGACTGAGGTGCAGAAGTATTAGTACAGAGAGAAGAGTTTGGAGACTAGGTGTAGAAAGACTGTTACAAAGTGCAGAGGTTTGAAATTGTGGTGCAGAAGTATCGTTTCAGAGAGCAGAGGTTGGAAACTGAGCTGCAGAAGTATCATTGCAGAGAGCAGAGGTTGGAGACTGAGGTGCAGAAGGATCGATGCAGAGAGCAGAATTTGGAGGCTGAGGTGCAGAATAATTGTTACAGAGAGAAGAGGTTGGAATCTGAGGTGAAGAACGACTGTTACAGAAAGCAAAGGTTGGCAATTGCGGTGAAGAAGGACAGTTATAGAGAGTAGAGGTTGGAGACTGCGGTACAGAAGGACTGTTAGAGAGATCAGAGTTTGGAGACTTTGGTGCAGAAGGACGGTTGTAGAGAGCAGATGATGGAGACTAGGGTGCAGAAGGACTGTTACAGAGAGCAGACGTTGGAGTCTGAGTTGCAGAAAGATTGTTACATAGAGCAGAGGTTCGAGATTGGGGTGCAGAAGAACTGTTACAGAGAGCAAAGTTTGGAGACTGGGGTGCAGAAAGCCTGTAACAGAGAGCAGAGTTTGGAGACTGAGGTGCAGAAGGACTGTTAAAGAGAGCAGAGGTTGGAGACTGAGGTGCAGAAGAATTGGTACAGAGAGGAGAGTTTGGAGACTGAAGTGTAGAAGGACTGTTACAGAGAGCAGAGGCTGGAACCTTGGGTGCAGATGGATCGTTGCAGAGAGCAGAAGTTGGAAACCGAGGTTCAGAAGGATCATTGTAGAGAGCAGAGTTTGGAGACTTAGGTGCAGAAGAATCGTTGCAGGGAGCAGAGGTTGGAGACTGGGGTGCAGAAGACCTGTTACAGATATCACATTTTGGAGACTGGTGTGGAGAAGGATATTATAGAGAGCAGAGTTTGGAGACTGAGGTGCAGAGGGACTGTTACAGAGAGCAGATGTTGGAGACTGGGTTGCAGAATGATTGTTGCAGAGAGCAGAGTTTTCAGACTTAGGTGCATAAGGACTGTTGCAGAGGCAGATGTTCGAGAGTGGGTTGCAGAAAGACTCTTTCAGAGAGCAGAACATGCAGAATGGGGTGCAGAAGTTTTCTTGCAGGGAGCAGAGGTTGGAGACAGGGGTGCAGAAGGCCTGTTACAGATATCACAGTTTGGAGACTGGTGTGCAGAAGAATATTATAGAGATAAGAGTTTGGAGACTGAGGTGTAGAAGGCCTGGTACAGAGAGCAGAGCTTTGACACTGTGGTGCAGAATGATTGCTGATCGCTGGTGAGCCTTCTTCTGGACACCTTTTTTTTTTTCCGCACAGTCCATTAGGCCCTCTCTCCTCACCCTGCTCTCTTTTGGCTTAATGAGCACCTGTGACTTCCACAGTCACTCTAAGCCATGACTCCCAGGCCTATCTCCTGGGAACCTGTCCCGCTGCCTCCTGAAATCTTCTTGGGGAGACCCTGCAGGTACCCAGACTCTAGGCCCAACCTCCTTCCCTCCTTTCCTCTCCCCAGACATGCTCCTTCTCATTTTTTTTATGTTTTAATGAGTCATCCCACTGACACTCAGCTACCCCACAGACCAGGTGCCCTCTTGTGTCCTCGTCACCAGGACCTTAAAGTGCTCCACCCAGGGCTCCTCTTCAGAGCTTTTCCCCAAGCTCCAAATGTCACATCTTCAGTTACCAGATATTCCCTTTTAATCTTGTTTTGGCACCTGAATTGTCTCAGAGACTACATGAAGGAATTCTAACCAAAGCACATGGAGTGTAGAGACTATTATGGCTTAGAAATAAGGTATCCCCCCACCAAAAGCTCATGGTCAGCCACAGTAGCAGTGTTCAGAGGTGAAATGATTAGACTGTGAGACTTGTTACCTAATCTGTGGATCCATCCATTTTGTCTGTTAATTATCTGAAAGGCCCACTGTACTGAGAGGAGTGTGGGCAGGTGGAGTGTGGCCAGAGACATGCCCTGGGGAATCACATCTTGTCCCCTGTGGAACTGTCTCCTCCCGTCCCCTTCCCAGGGCCAACCTTCTTGCTGACATGAGCTAGGGACGCTTCCCCTCTTGTTCCCTTCCACCTTGGCATCCCACCTCATCTCAGGCCGGCAGCAATGGGTCAGCTGGCCCCAGACCAAACCTCCAAGCCAGGAGGCCAGAGTGCATCTCCCCCTCCGGGTTGTTCTGGTCAGGCCTGTGGTAACTGTGGCAACCGTGGACTGACCCAGGGAGTAACTGTTATGAGTGGATTGGACCCACAACCGTTTCCTAAATCCAAAGATTCAGTCATTTTCAGAGCTCAAGACATTTCTTTCTGAATTGCCTGTTTCCAGCCTGCCCTCACCTAGAATGCAGTCTACTAGTGATTATTGAGATTCTCCAGCCGTCTTGTCCTGCCCATTTGCACACCACAGCTAGCTCCTAGGCAGTCAGACCCATTGACCTCCTGCTGCCCACTGAGGAGAAAAGAGAGATTTTCTGAGGACCCTGTTAGAAGTCCACTCTAATTTTTTTTAAGGACCACACTCAGAGGGCATGTTTCAGGCAGTCCTTCACATGCGGCTTTGAGAAATCAGACTCAATGATTTTTGTGATTCTCTCCCAGGCTCCAATAACCACCGCTCTACTCCCTACTTTTCTGAGATCAACTTTTAGCTTCCACTAAGAAGTGAAAAACTGCTATTTCTGTTTATGTGTCTGGCTTATTTCACTTAATATAATGTCTCCCATGAGCTAGTTTTAAATAGAAACTGTACAACAAATTCTTTTATGTCAGATTTAAATTTTATTCTGAAGAGATAATTGGAAATGGTCACATATGTTTATGTAGGAAAATGTTCATTAAAATATTTATAGGACTGGAGATGATCTGAATGTTTAGCCAAAGGGGAGAGATTAAGTTTATTTAAGAGAGATGTAAGCTTATTGATCATCTCAATAGATGCAGAAAAAGCATTAAACAAAATATAGCACCCCTACCTGTCAAAACAGTAGAAACACTAGTGACAGAAGGAACTTTGTAAAAGCATTGTAAAAGCTATCTATGCTAAACCCAAGGCAGCATCATTCTAAGTAGAGAAAGGTTGAAAGCATTCACTCTAAAAACTGGAAGAAGACAGGGTGACCCCTCTTTCACCACTTCTATTCAACTTCATCCTTGAAATTACCAGAGCCATTGGACAAAAGAAAGAAATTAAAGGTATACAAATAGGTCAAGAAGAATTCAAATCTCACTATTTGCTGATAGAATCATGTAATCTTCTTAATTTTTTTATTAGAGCATAATAGTTATACATAGAAGTTGGGTTGATTTGGAAAAGATCCTACGTGCATGGAATCTGATTTACTTCATTCAGTCCCAACCCCCCAACTCTCACCCCTTCCCGCCCCCATTCTCCTTTCTCTACTGATCTTTCTTTGGGTAATTTATCTGTTAATTTCTGACTGGTGCTTTCTACATATACATACAGGTGCAGTCCCCTGTGGTAGACTCCCAAGTGCACATAACATGATCTGCGTAAGACTTTTCACATTTCCTCCCTTCCCAAACTTCTCTGCCCTCTCATTCTCATTCTACTCCACTGATCTACCCTGTATACGTAAGATAGCCAGTCCAATCCCACTTCATCAACTTCTTTCCTCTATTCTGCTCTGGCCCTGATAATTTCAGCATTGTACAAGAATAAATAACTTCTGCCTTTCTGAACACAGAGATCAAGATTGATGTAAAATGAGAAAAACTCTACTTTGGAAAACACTCAAGGCAACACCGACTGCTTCTGCAGATGATGACTCTGCTTTGTAAATTTTTTTCTTAACATTTGCAATGAAAATGAACTTCTCCAAAAATCCTATGTTTAAATAAAAGGACAACAAGAGACAGAGATTACTGAGACAGTGAAAAATGACTTCACACCATTATGAGGTCGAATGGCTTTCTGTTGGCTTCTAGCAATTCTCTGGTTATTCCCACCCATCATCACCCATGCAAATGTGTGCGGCTCCATGGGTCTGATTTTCTGAGACTAGTCCCACACATTATCAGTCTCCAGGCTGCTTTTGATTCGATATTATTTGCCATGTTGCTGCAGATTAAAAAGCCTGTTTTGGGTGTTCTCAGTCCATTCTCATCATGGTCTCTTTTTCTCTGTTTTGTAGCTATGACAACATTGGAAATGAGCAATCAATCATTTGTCACTAAATTCATCTTCTTGAAATTTTCCAACCACTTCAACCTACAGGGCTGGTTCTTCCTGCTCTTTCTGGTCATTTACCTGACCACTCTCCTGGGGAACATGCTCACAATAGTAACCACCAGGGTCAATCCTGCTCTTCACACTCCAATGTACACTTTCGTCAGCAATTTGAGCTTCTTGGACATCTGCTACACATCCACCACCCTCCCAGTACTGCTGGTGAACTTCTTCTGGGAGAAGAAGGCCATTTCTTATGAGGGCTGCCTTTCCCAGATCTTCTTCTTGGTGACAAGTGCTGGCACAGAAGGCTTCTTACTGGCTGTGTGGCCAGTATGACTGCTGTGTGGCCACCTGCTGTCCTCCTCAGTACCCAGTCATCATGAGTGTGAAGGTCTGTGATGGCCAGGTGACTGGATCCTGCCTGTGTGGGCTGGTGAATTTGGTCACACACACGGTGCTGGCCATCACACTCACTCTGTGTGGGCCCCACCAGATCAGCCACTTTCTCTGTGAGACCCCCATTGCTCCTGAAGCTCTCCTGCTCAGACACCTCTGTCAACGAGTCTGTGCTCCACGTGGTCAGTGCCACCACGGTCCTGAGCCCCTGCCTCTTCACTGCAGGCTCCTACACACTCATCATAGCGGCCATCCTGGGGATTCCCTCTGCCCAGGGCAGGAGGAAAGCCTTCTTCATCTGTACGTCCCCCCTCACTGTCGTGGTGGTCTTCTATGGAACAGCCAACTTCCACTATGACAGGCCCAGAGAAGGCTGGACATGGACACCCTGGTCTCTGTGCTCTTCTGTGTGGTGAGCCCCATGTTGAGCCCCGTCATTCACAGCCTGAGAAGCAATGAGGTCCAGAGTGCCCTGAGGAAGCTGGCTGGAGGGTGTGCATCCCTTTGCACAATCAAAATCTAGACCAATCTTTAACCTGGAGTATACAGTCATCTGAAAAAAGATGCCTCACAGGAACTTGTAGGCACCTGGTTAGAGAGTCTGTATCTGGAGCTTCAACTCCAACTCCTGCTTTTAAAATCTCTGAGACTCCCTTCTCTCCTCTCTTTTCACAAACACCCTATTCCCACTTTCAGGTTCAAGTGTGTCGCACATCTTGTGTGGGTTTTCAGCACCATCTCTCTTTTTCTGTGTTCTCCCCACACCAGAGGGAAAGTACGAGAACCTCGTTTCCCACACTCCTCTGCCTGCAGGCCTCCATTTTAGGAGGTTCTGTCAAGATCAGCCAAACACTAGGCAGAGAGGAAGAAAGGAAAAAAAGAAAGCGGGTTCTGTTGGATCCCATAGCAGCAGCAGCAAACCAGCCCTGTAGAGGCAGGAACTAATCTCCTTAGTGCGAGGAGCTGTGTGTGCAGGCTCCTAGACAGCTGTTCCTGAATGTGGGTCACAGTAGCGTGGAATGAGCATCTCTTTCCTGGGAAGTTAGGGTTTCCATATATGGGGTGGTGTCACCTGCCCTGTTTTTCTTTTTTCTTCCAGATCTCCCAACCATTTTATAACTTTTTCTGTATCAACTTCCTCTACCCTAAGACATCAAAAGTCGTTCTTCATCTCTACCTGACCACTGTGGCACTGACTACAATAGTGGTTTACATCAGAGATGGTTCTAGATAACAGATCTGAGGAGGTAGGTTGGATGTCTGACCTGAGGGAATTGAATATGTTGATGATGTCAGAGCCCATGGGAAAGGAGACCTGATAATTCAGGGTGTGCAATGACCCAACAAAGACATTAAGTTATCGTGGCCTGAAATCAAATGTCTATGGAAAACTGAGCTTTGGAATAACACCATCGACCTTTAGGGTGGGAATGAACATTAAAACATGACTACAGAATGCTGTTACTTACTGGAGTGGGAGACTTACAGAAAGAAAATGATAGGTTCAAGCATTATATTCCTCCTTCAAGTCAGGTTCAGATCATCAGAAATATTTTCTCTCTGGAAACTGATAAAGGTTAATATCAGAATAAAACATCCAATTCTCCAAATTGAAGAAGTACAAAGAAAATTATAAATCCACAATTTTTTCAGGTCTCTCTTATGTCAATTAGGACATTAATGGGGAAATGATTGAGACCCTGTTAATTAGAATGGCAAAATACCAGTGGAATTAGACAAATCTCAGAGCCTTGAACCCTGAAATCTCCATTAACCCTCTTTGCTGTCAGAAGCAGCTCCTCCTCCCCCAAGGAGACTAGCTTTCCCTAAATTGAAGACCTTATGATTACTCTACGTGGGCAGTTGTCTTTTTTTTCTTTAAGAGAGAGTGAGAGAGGAGAGGAGAGGAGAGAAGAGGGGAGAGAGAGAGAGAGAGAGAGAGAGAGAGAGAGAGAGAGAGAGAGAGAGAATTTTAAATATTCATTTTCTAGTTCTCAGCGGACACAACATCTTTGTTGGTATGTGGTGCTGAGGATCGAACCCGGGCCATACGTGTGCCAGGCATGCACACTACTGCTTGAGCCACATCTCAAGTACAATTGTCTTTAAGATGCTCATCCATCATCTCACATTGTCACCAGACTCTTAATTGGGGTCTGATGCTAGAACGCCTCAGGTAAGAGTATAAAATATAGCCCAGGAGAGTATAAGGGTTACACCAAAATAAAAGGTAAATATTTTACTGTATTTTGTTAATAGGAGCCATAAGAATATATAAGCGAATTTGTTTGAGTCTTCTAGACCAAAGAAATCAGGACATATTGCTGGATCATCTTGAATTCAGTCACAGGGACGTATTCACCAGAGATGTTAGGGCCACGGATTTTCCTGAGGCATGGGGAGTGGCTAATAGACTCTCTTTGGTTGACGGACTGAAATCTGGACTCAGTGTTTGCTTAAGTTCAATGACCAATATGATCCTGGAATAATGGAGAGGATGGTGATCAGAAATAAATAAGGTGTTGGATGGCGTGTTATGTGACCCCTTCCCTGGCCTCACAGCTGGATCTGGAGGAGGGCCTGGAGCACCAGCCTTCGCCAAGGCCTCGTGGACATGCGTTCATAAGGCAGCACCAGATCCTTGTGAAACCCACAGCTGCTGTCCTCGGTAGCGTGGAAAGACATTAACAGATGGCATCCTTGGAACGGGCTTTCTGATTTCAGTGAGAATAAGGGGACCCTGAAGTAGAAGAGGCCATGTGTTGGAGCAGTGATCAGAACATTCAAATCTGTAGAGATTTTTGACAGTGGTAAATGATCGTGGTATTTATAGATGGGAAAAAATGGGCACCCTTCTAGAATAGTGCCTGTCCCATGTAATGTGAAACTGTTTTTTTCACACTTCATTGGTGCATTGTAGTGGTCCATAATGGTGGGATTTGCTGACACATATTTGAACATGCACACAAAATAACCGTAAACTTTGGCCAATATCATTCCAATATTTCCTTTTTCCTCACCTGCTACCCTGGTGCCTTGACTCTACTGACCTTCCGTCAACTTTCATGATGAGACTTCCTTCCCAACTTTCCTTCATTTTCCCCCTCTAGCTTTAACAGAGGAAAAACATACGGCCCTTAACCTTCTGAATTGCTTATTTCCCTTAATGTTCTGAAGATCCATCCATTTTCCAGCATGACATAATTTCGTTCTTCTTTATGGCTGAATGAAATTCCAGTGTGCATATACCAGATGTTCTTTATCTATTCGTCCACTGATGTCACCTCGGCTGGTTCATGGGCATGTATGTGTCATTATAGTATGATGACTTCGATCCTCTGTGATAAATACCAAGCAGAGGTAGAGCTGGGTCGCAGGGTGGTCCGTGGCTACTCCTGAGGAGCCTCCATCCCGATTTCTGTGGTGGTTGTGCTGATTTACATGCCCACCAACAGGGTGAGAGTGCTTCTTTCTCTCCAATTCTCTCCTTGTCACACTCATTTCTGTTTGTATTCTTGGTGGTTGCCTTTGTCACTGAAGTGAGATGAAATCTCAAAGTAGTTTTGACTTGCAAGTATTTTCATATATTTGTTGGCCACTCACATATTTTCTTCTAAGACGGGTCTGTTTAGTTCATTTAGTTTCCCATTTGTTAATTGGGTTATTTGATAATTGGGTTATTTAATAATTGTGGGTTTGATGTTAAGTTTTTTGAGTTCTTTATTAATATTCTGAATATTCATTCTCTTTTAGAAGAGCACCTCATAAAGATTTTCTCCCTTTCCGTAGGTTCTCTCTTCATATTCTAATTGTCTCCTTTGCTGTGCAGAACCTTCTTAATTTGATGCCATCCTATTAGCTAACTTTTGGTGTTATATCCTGAGCTTTGTCATCCTATTGAGAAAGTCATTGCCTCTGCCTGTATGACGGAGTATTGACTTTGTTTTTTCCTAGAAACTGCATAATTTCTGGTCTAGTTCCTGAGTCTTTAATGCATTTTGAGTTGATTTTTTGAAGGGTGAGCGATAGTTCATGTCTCATTCTTCTGCATTTGGACAGGGGTGTAGAAGGAGTGTTTCAGAGAGTAGATGTTAATGACTGGGGTGTAGAAGAACTGTTGCAGAGAGCAGAAGTTAGAGACTGAGGTGCAGAAGGACTGTTACAGAAAGTAGAGTTTGGAGACTGGGGTGCACAAGGATCGTTGCAGAGAGCAGAATTTTCAGACTGAGGTGCAGAAGAACTGTTGCAGAGAGCAGATGTTGGAGACTGGGGTTCAGAATGACTGTTGCAGAGACCAGAGTTTGGAGACTGGGGTGAAGAAGGACCGTTATGGAGAGCAGAGGTTGGAGACTGGTGTGCAGAAAGACTGTTACAGAGAGCAGAGTTTGGAGACTTGGTTGCAGAAGGATCTTACAGAAAGAAGAGTTTGGAGACTGAGGTGCAGAAGGACTGTAACAGAGAGCAGAGTTTGGAGACTTTGGTGCAGAAGGACTGATACAGAATGCAGAGGTTGGAGACTAGGGTGCAGAAGAACCATTACAGAGTACAGAAGTTGGAGACTGCATAAAGAAGGACTGTTACAGAGAGCAGAGATTGGAAATTGGGGAGCAGAAGGACTTTTTCAGAGAACATAGGTTGGAGACGGGGTTGAAGCAGGACCGTTGAAGAAAGCAGAGGTTGGTGACTTGGTTGGAGAAGAAATGTTACAGAGAGCAGAGTTTGGAAACTGGGGTGCAGAAGGACCTTACAGAGAACAGAGGTTGAATACTGTGGTGCAGAAGGAGTGTTAAGGAGAGGAGACGTTGGAGACTGGGGTGCAGAATGACGGTTGCAGAGAGCAGAGGTTGGATACTGAGGTGCACAAAAACTGTTACAGAGAGCAGAGTTTGAAGAGTGAGGTGCAGAAAAATCGTTGAAGACAGCAGAAGTTGAAGACGGAGTTGCAGAAGAATTGGTGCAGAGAACAGAGTTGGAGACTGGGCTGCAGAAGGATCATTACAGAGAGCAGAGGTGGGAGACTGGGGTACAGAAGGACTGTTACAGAGAGAACAGGTTAAAGACTGGGGTGGAGAAGAAATGTTTAAGAAAGCAGATTTTGGAGACTGGGGTGCAGAAGGACTGTTGGAGAGAACAGAGTTGGGAGACTGAGATGCAGAAGGACTGTTACAAAGAGAAGACGTTGGAGACTGGGGTGAAGAATTATGATACAGAAAGCTGAGGTGGGAGCCTGGAGTGCAGAAGGACCGTTAAAGAGAGCAGAGGTTGGAGACTGGCATGCAGCAGGACTGTTTCAGAGAGAGAGTTTGGAGACTGGGGTGCAGAATGCCTGCTACAGAGAGCAGAGGTTGGAGACTGGGATGAAGAAAAACTGTTATAGAGAGCAGACTTTTGAGGCTGGGTTGCAGAAGGACTGTTATAGAGAGCAGAGTTTTGAGGCTGTGTTGCAGAAGGATCTTACAGAGAGCAGAGGTTAGTGACTGAGGTGCAGGACGACTCTTACAGAGAGCAGTGGTTGGAGACTGGAATGCAGAAGGATCGTGCAGAGAATAGAGGTTTCAGCATGAGGTGCAGAAGGACTGTTACAGAGAGCAGAAGATGGAGACTGAGGTGCAGAAGGACGGTTACAGAGAGCAGAGTTTGGTGACTGAGGTACAGAAGGACTGTTACAGAAACAAAGGTTGGAAATTGGGGTGCACAGGGACCGTTACAGAGAGCAGAAGTTGGAGACTGCGGTATACAAACACTGTAACAGAGAGCAGAGGTTGGAGAATATGGTGCAGAAAGACTGTTACAGAGAGCAGAGTTTGGAGACTGGGGTGCAGAATGACTGATACACAGAGCAGAGGTTGAAGACTGGGGTGTAGAAGGACTGTTGCAGAGAGCAGAGGTGAGAGACTTGGGTGCAGAAGGACTGTTGCAGAGAGCAGAATTTAAAGACTGAGGTGCAGAAGGACTATTGCAGAGAGCAGAGTTTGGATACTGGAGTGCAGAAGGACTGTTGCAGATAGCAGAGGTTGGAAACTGGGGTGAAGAAGGACTGTTGCAGGAAGCAGGTGTTGGAGACGTGGGTGCAGAAGTACTTTTGCAGAGAGTAGAATTTGGAGACTTAGGTGCAGAAAACTGTTGCAGATAGCAGAGTTTTGAGACTGGGGTGCAGAAGGACTGATACAGAAAGCAGAGTTTGGAGACATGGGTGCCTAAGGACCGTTAAAAAGAGCAGAGGTTGGAGACTGCAGTACAGAAAGACTGTTATAGAGAGCAGAGGTTAAAGACTGGGGTGAAGAAGGATTGTTGCAGAGAGCAGAGGTTGCAGAGTGAGGTGTAGACGGACTGTTACAGAGAGCAGAGTTTGGAGACTGTGGTGCAGAAGCACTGATAAAGAAAGCAGAGTTTGGAGACTGGGGTGAAGAAGGACCCTTACAGAGAACAGTGGTTGAAGACTGCGGTACAAAAGAACTGTTTTTGAGAATAAGGTTGGAGACTGGGGTGCAGAGGGACCATTGCAGAGAGCAGACGTTGGAGACTGGGGTGCAGAAGGAATATTACAGAGAGCAAAATTTGGAAACTGGGGTACAGAAGGATCTTCCAGAGAGCAGTGGTGGGAGACTGGGTTGTAGAGAGACTGTTGCAGAGAGGACGTTGGAGACTGGGGTGCAGAAGGATCATTGCACAGAACAGATTATGGAGACTCGGGTATAAAAGGACTGTTCCTTGGAGCAGAGTTTGGAGACTGGGGTGTAGAAGGACTTTTTCAGAAAGTAGTTGTTGAAGACTGAGGTGCAGAAGGACTGATACAGAGAGCAGATATTGGAGACTGAGGTGCAGAAGGAATGTTACAGAGAGCAGAGGTTGGAGACTGGGGTGCAGAAGGACTGATACCGAAAGCAGAGATGAGATACTGGGGTCTAGGAGGAACGGTACAGAGAGCAGACGTTGGAGACTGAAGTACAGAAGGACTGTTACAGAGAGCAGATGATGCAGACTGTGGTGCAGAAGGACTTTTGCATTGAACAGAAGTTGGAGACTGGGGTGCATAACGACCATTGCAGAGAGCAGGGGATAAAGACTAATGTGCAGAAGGATTGTTACAGAGAGCATAGGTTGGAGACTGGAATGCAAAAGGACTGTTTAAGAGAGTAGAGTTTGGAGACTTGAGTGCAAAAGAATCTTTCAGAGAGCTGAGGTTGGGGACTGGTGTACAGAAGCACTGTTGCGGAGAGCAGAATTTGGAAACTGGGGTGCATAAGGACCGTTGCTTAGAGCAGAGGTTAAAGACTGATGTGCAGGAGGATCGTTGCAGAGAGTAGAGGTTGATGACTGGGGTGCAGAAGGACTCTTACAGAGAGCAGAGTTTGGAGACTTGTGTGAAGAAGGCCTGTTACAGAGAGCAGAGTTTGGTACTGAGGAGCAGAAGGACTGTTACAGAGAGCTGAGTTTGGAGGCTTGGTTGCAGAAGATTCTTTCAGAGAGCAGAGTTTGGAGACTGAGGTGCAGAAGGACTGTTACAGAGAGCAGATGTTGGAGAGTGGGGTGCAGAAGGACTGTTTAAGAGAGCAGAGGTTGGAGACTGGGGTGCAGAAGGACTTTTACAGACAGCACAGGTAGGAGACTCGGGTGCAGAAGGAATGTTGCAGAGAGCAGAGGGTGGAGACGGGGGTGCAAAAGGACTGTTGCAGAAACAAGAGGTTGGAGACTGAGGTGCAGAAAGACTGTTAAAGAGAGCAGAGGTTGGAAACTGGGGTATAGAAGGACTGTTGAAGAGAGAAGATGTTGGAGATTGGGTGCAAAAAGACTGTTGTAGAGAGCAGAGGTTGGAGACTGAGGTGTAGAAGGACTGTTACAGAGTGCAGATGTTTGAGACTGGGGTGCAAAAGGATAGTTGCAGAGAGCATAATTTGGAGACTGCGGTGCAGAAAGATCATTGCAGAGAGCAGAGGTTAGAGACTGGGGTGCAGAAGGACTTTTACAGAGAGCACAGGTAAGAGACTCGGGTGCAGAAGGAATGTTGCAGAGAGCAGAGGTTGGAGACAGGGGTGCAGGAGGACTTATAGAGAAAGCAGATGTTGGAGACTGGGGTGCAGAAGGATGGATAAAGAGAGCAGAGGATGGAGACTCCGGTACAGAAGGACTGCTATAGAGAGCAGAGATTAAAGACTGGGGTGCAGAACGACTGTTGCAGAGAACAGAGGTTGGAGACTAGGGTGCAGAAGCACCTTTGGAGAGAGCAGAGGTTGGAGACTTAGGTCCAGAATTATTGTTACAGAGAGCAGAGTTTGGAGACTGGGTTCCAGAGGAATGTTACAGCCAGCAGAGGTTGGAGACTTGTGTGCAGAAAAATTTTACACAGAGCAGAGGTTGCAGACTGGGGTGCAGAAGGACTGTTGCAGAGAGAAGTGGTTGGAGACTGGGGTGCACAAGCATCATTACAGAGAGTAGTTGTTGGAGACTGGGGTGAAGAATGCCTCTTACAGAGAGCAGTGGTTGGAGACTGGGGTGCAGAAGGCCTGTATCAGAGAGCAGAGACTGGAGACTGGGGTGCAGAAGGAGTGTTTCAGTGAGCAGGGTTTGCAGACTGGGTTTAAAAGGGTCTTACAGAAAGCAGAGGTTGGAGACTGATGTTCAGAAGGACCGTTACAGAGAGCAGAGTTTTGAGACTTGGGTGCAGAAGGATTGTTGCAGAGAGCAGAGTTTTCAGACTGAGGTACAGAAGATCTGTTGCAGAGAGCAGATGTTGGAGACTGGGTGCACATGGACTGTTGCAGCGAGCATAGGTTGGAGACAGGGAGCAGATGGATTGTTGCAGAGAGCAGAGGTTGGAGACTTGGGTGAAGAAAGCCTGTTACAGAGAGCAGAGCTTTGAGACTGAGGTGAATGAGGACTGTTACAGAGAGAAGAGTTTGGAGATTGGGTTGCAGAAGGATCTTACAGAGAGCAGAGGTTGGAGACTGAGGTGCAGAAGCACTGTTACAAAGAGTAGAGTTTGGAGACTGAGTTGCAGAAGGATCGTAGCAGAGAGCAGAGCTTGGAAACTGGGGTGTAGAAGGACTGTTGCAGTTAGGAGAGGTAGGATATTTGGATCCAGAAGGACCCTTAGAGAGAGCAGTGGTTGAAGACTGCAGTACAGAAGGACTGTTATAGAGAGCAGAGGTTGGACACTGGGATGGAAAAGAACTGTCGCAGAGAGTAGATGTTGGAGACTATGGTGCAGAAGGACTGATGCAGAGAACAGAGCTTAGAGACTAGGGTGCAGAAGGATCGTTGAAGAGAGCAGAGTTTGGAGACTGGGGTGCAGAAGAATCTTACAGTGAGCAGAGGTTGGAGTCTGAGATGCAGGAGAACTGTGATTAAGAGCAGACGTTGGAGACTGGGGTGCAGAAGGATTGTTGCAGAGAGCATAGGTTGGACACTGGGGTGCAGAAGGACTGTTGCAGAGAGCAGAGGTTGGAGACTGAGGTACAGAAGGACTGTTACTGAGAGATGATTTTGGAGACTGTGGTCCAGGACTGATACAGAAAACAGATGTTGGAGACTGAGGTGCAGAATGATTCTTGCAGACAGCAGAGGTTGGAGACTGGGTTGCAGAAAGACTGTTGCATAGAGCAGAGATTGGAGACTGTGGTTCAGAAGGACTGATACAGAAAGCAGAGTTTGGAGACTGGGGTGCAGACAAACCATTACAGAGAAGAGAGGTTGGAGACTGCGGTACAGAAGAACTGTAACAGAGAGCAGAGTTTGGAGACTGCAGTGCAGAAGGACTGTTGCAGAGAACACAGGCTAGAGACTGGGGTGCAGAAGGATCTTGGCAGAGAGCGGAGTTTTGACACTGAGGTGCAGGAAGAGTAATGTAGAGAGCAGATGTTGGAGACTGAGTTTCGTAATGACCGTGGCTGAGAGCAGAGATTGAACACTTGTATGCATATGGACTGTTCCAGAGAGTAGATGTTGCAGACTGGGGTGCAGAAAGCCTGTTACAAAGAGCAGAGTTTGGAGAAGCGGTTCAGAAGGACTGTTACAAAGAGAAGAGTTTGGAGATTTGTTTGCAAAAGGATCTTACAGAGAGTAGAGTTTGGAGACTGAGATGCAGAATAACTGTTACAGAGAGTTGAGTTTGAAGACTGACCTTCAGAAGGACAATCGCAGAGAGCAGAGGTTTAAGACTGAGGTGCAGAAGGACTGTTAAAGAGAGCAGAGGTTGGAGACTGAGGTGCAGAAGGACTGATACAGAATGCAGAGTTTTGAGACTGGGTTGCAGAAGGACCATTACAGAGAGCAGAGTTTGGCGACTGAGGTGCTGAAAGAACGATGAAGATAGCAGAGGTTGGAGACTGGGGTGCAGAAGGATCTTACAGAGTGCAGACGTTGGAGACTGGGATGCAGAAGGACTGTTGTAGAGAGCAGACGTTAAAGACTGGGGTGCAGAATGATTGTTGCAGAGAGCAGTGGTTGGACACTGAGTTGCAAAAGGACTGTTGCAGAGAGCAGAGATTGGAGACTAGGGAGCAGAAGGACTGTTGCAAGAACAGAGATTTAAGACAGGGTTGCAGAAGGACCATTGCAGATAGCAGAGGTTGGAGACTGAGGTGCAGAAGGATTGTAACAGAGAGCAGAGTTTGGAGACTGCGGTGCAGAAGAACTGTCACAGAGAGTAGAGTTTGGGGACTGGGGTACAGAAGCATATTACAGCGAGCAGAGTTTGGAGACTGGGGTTAAGAAGGACTGCTGCAGAGAGCAGAATTTGGAGACTGGGGTGTAGAAGGATTGTTACAGAGAGCAGAGGTTGGATACTGGGGTGCAGAAGGACTTGTGCATAGAGCAGAAGTTGGAGATTTGGGTGCAGAAGTAACTGTTGCAGAGAGCAGAGGTTGAAAACTGAGATGCAGAAGGACTGTTATAGACAGCAGAGGATTGAGAATGAAGTGCAGAAGAAATGATTCAAGAGGCAGAGGTTTAATACTGGGGTACAAGAGGACCATTAGAGAGAGCAGATGTTGGAGTCTTAAGTACAGAAGGACTCTTACAAAGAGCAGAGTTTGGAGACTGGGGTGTAGAAGGACTGTTGCAGAGAGTAGATGATGGAGACTGGGGTCCATAAAAACTGTAGCAGAGAGAAGACGTTAGAGACTAAGGTGCAGAAGGACAATTACACAGAGCAGAGGTTGAAGCCTGGAGTGCGGAAGGACTGATACAGAAAGCAGAGTTTGGAGATTCGGGTGCAGAAGTATCCTTACAGAGAGCAGAGTTTTGAGAATGCAGTACAGAAGGACTCTTACAGAGAGCAGAGTTTGGAAACTGGGGTGGAGAATGACTGTTGCAGATAGCAGATGTTTAAGACTTGGGTGCAGAAGGAATGTTGCAGAGAGCAGAGGATAAAGACTGGGGTGCACAAGGACTGTTGCAGGGACCAGAAGTTGCAGACTGAGTTTCAGAAGGACTCTTACAGACGGCAGAGTTTTGAGACTGTGGTGCAAAACGACTGATACAGAAAGCAGAGGTTGAATACTGGGATGCATAAGGACCCTTACGGAGAACAGAGGTTAAAGACTGCGGTACCGAGAGAAGAGGTTACAGACTGGGGTGCAGATGGATTATTGCAGAGAGCAGAGTTTTCAGACTGAGATACAGAAGAACTGTTGCAGAGAGCAGATGTTGGAGACTGGGGTTCACAAGGACTGTTGCATCGAGCAGAGGTTTGAGACTGGGGTGCCAAAGGATCTTTGCAGAGAGAAGAGTTTGGACACTGAGGTGTAGAAGAATCGTTGCAAAGAGCAGAGGTTTGAGACTGGGGTGCAGAAGGAATGTTGCAGTGAGCAAAAGTTGGAGACATGGGTTCAGAAGGACTGCTGCAGAAAGCAGATGTTGGAGACTGGGATGCAGAAGGACTTATAGAGAAAGCAAATGTTGGAGACTGGGTTGCAGAAGGACCGTTACAGAGAACAGAGGTTGGAGAATCTGGTACAGAAGGACTGTTACAGAGAGCGTAGGTTAAAAACTGGGGTGCAGAAGACTGTTGCAGAAAACAGAGGTTAGAGACTGTGGTGCAGAAGGACGGTTGCAGAGAACAGATGTTGGAGACTGAGGTGCAGAATTATTGTTACAGAGAGCAGAGTTTGGAGACTGGGTTGCAGAAGAACTGTTATAGTGAGCAGCGGTTGAAGACTGGGGTGAAGAAGGACTGCTGCAGAGAGCAGAGGTTGGAGACTGGGGTGAAGAAGGACTGCTGCAGAGAGCAGAATTTTGAGACTGGGGTGCAGAAAGATTGTTACAGAGAGCAGAGGTTGGATACTGGGGTGCAGAAGAACTTGTGCATAGAGCAGAAGTTGGAGATTTGGGTGCAGAAGGAACTGTTGCAGAGAGCAGGGGTTGGAGACTGAGGTGCCGAAGGACTGTTATAGAGAGCAGAGGATTGAGACAGGGGTGCAGAAGAAATAATTCAAAAAGCAGAGGTTGAAGACTGGGGTACAGGAGGACCATTAGAGAGAGCAGAGGTTGGAGCCTTTACTACAGAAGGACTCTTACAAAGAGCAGAGTTTGGAGACTGGGGTGCATAAGGACTGTTGCAAAGAGTAGATGATGGAGACTGGGGTCCAGAAAAACTGTAGCAGAGAGCAGACGTTAGAGACTAAGGTGCTGAAGTACAGTTACACAGAGCACTGTTTGGAGACTGGGGTGCAAAAGGACTGATACAGAAAGCAGAGTTTGGAGATTCGGGTGCAGAGGTATCCTTACAGAGAGCAGAGTTTCGAGAATGCAGTACAGAAGGACTCTTACAGAGAGAAGAGTTTGGAGACTGGGGTGGAGAATGACTGTTGCAGATAGCAGATGTTGGAGACTGGGGTGAAGAAGAAATGTTGCAGAGAGCAGAGGATGAAGACTGGGGTGTGCAAGGACTGTTGCAGAGAGCAGAGATTGCAGACTGAGTTGCAGAAGGACTCTTAAAGACGGCAGAGTTTTGAGACTGTGGTGCAAAACGACTGATACAGAAAGCAGAGGTTGAATACTGGGGTGCATAAGGACCCTTACGGAGAACAGAGGTTGGAGACTGTGGTACAGAAGGACTGGTACCGAGAGAAGAGTTTGGAGACTGGGGTGCAGATGAACTGATGTAGAGAACAGAGGTTGGAGACTGGGGTGCAGACGGATCGTTGGGTCGAGCAGTGTATGGAGACTAGGGTATAGAAGGACTGTTGCAGAGAGCAGAGGTTGGAGACTGGAGTGTAGAAGGACGGTTGCAGAGAGCAGACGTTAAAGACTGGGGTGCCGAAGGATCGTTTGGGTGAGCAGAGTATTGAGACTGGGTTGTAGAAAGACTGTTACAGAGAGCAGAGGTTGGAGACTGGGTTTTCGAAGGACTGTTTCAGAGAGCAGATGTTGGAGACTTGGGCGCAGAAGGACTCTTGCATAGAGCAGAGATTGGAGAATGAGGTACAGAAGGACTGCTACAGAGAGTAGAGGTTGGAGACTGGGGCGCAGATGGATTATTGCAGAGAGCAGAGTTTTCAGACTTAGGTACAGAAACACTGTTGCAGAGAGCAGATGTTGGAGACTGGGGTTCACAAGGACTGTTGCAGCGAGCAGAGGTTTGAGACTGGAGTGCCAAATGATCTTTGCAGAGAGAAGAGGTTGAACACTGAGGTGCAGAAGGATCGTTGCGGAGAGCAGAGGTTCGAGACTGCGGTACAGAAGGATCATTAGAGAGAAGAGTTTAAAGACTGGGGTGCAGAAGGAATGCTGCAGTGAGCAGAGGTTGGAGACTTGGGTGCAGAAGAACTGTTGCAGAAAGCAGAGGTTGGAGACTGGGGTGCAGAAGGACTGTTGCAGAGAGCAGAGGTTAAATACTTGGGTGCAGAAGGACAGTTACAGATAGCAGACGTTGGAGACTGGGATGCAGATGGACTGATACAGAGATCAAAGGTTGGAGACTGGAGTGCAGAAGGCCTGTTACAGAGAGCACAATTTAGAGACTGGGGTGATGAAGGACTGTTAAAGAAAGCAGTGTTTGGAGACTGGGTTGCAGAAGGAACTTACAGAGAGCAGAGATTGGAGACTGAGGTGCAGAAGCACTGTTACATAAGGACTGTTGCTATCTGCAACAGTCCTTATGCACCCCAGTCTCCAACTCTGCTGTCTGCAAAATTCCTTCTGCACCCCAAGTCTGCAACGTGTGCTCTGTGTAAGTCTTTATGCAGCCCGGTCTCCAACTCTGCTCTCTGCAATGATCCTTCCATACCTCAGTCTTAAACCTCTGCTCTCTGCAACAGGCTCTCTGCACCCGAGTCTCCAAACTCTGTTCTCTGTAACAGTCCATCTCCACCTCAGTCTTCAACCTCTGCTCTCTGAAAGAGTCCTTTAGCACCCCAGACTCCAACATCTGCTTTCTAAAAAGTCCTTCTGCACCCAGTGTCCAAACTCTGCTCTCTGCAACGATCCTTCTGCACCCAAGTCTTCAACCTCTGCTCTCTGAAAGATCCTTCTGACCCCAGTTTCCAAACTCTGCTCTCTGTAATATTCCTTCTCCACGCCAGTCTCCAACCTCTGCTTTCTGCAACGGTCCTATGGCACCCCAGTCTCCAACCTCTGTACTTTGCAACACTCATTCTGCTCCCCAGTCTCAAAATTCTGCTCTCTGTAACAGTCCTTCTGTACTGAAGTCTCGAAACTCTGTTCTCTGTAAAGGTCCCATTTGCACGCCAGTCTCCAACCTCTGCTTTCTTTGTCCGTCCTTTTGCACCTCAGTCTCCAACCTCTGTTCTCTGTAAAAGTCCTTCTGCAACCCATGCTCCAACTTCTGCTCTCTGCAACAGTCCTTTTGAACAAAAGTATCTAACATATGCTCTCTGAAAAACTCCTCGTGTACCCTAGTCTCCAACCTCTGCTCTCTGCAACAGTCCTTCTGTACTGCAGTCTCCAACTTCTGCTCTCTGCAACGAACCTTGTGCACCCCAGTCTCCAACATCTGCTCTCTGCAAAAGTCCTTCTGCACCTCAGTCTGAAAATTTTGCTCTCTCCAACAATCCTTCTGCACCCCAGACCTCAGTATCTGCTCTCTGTAACAGTCCTTCTGCACCTCAGTCTCCAACCTCTGCTCTCTGTTACAGTCGATCTACACCTCAGCCTGAAACCTCTTCTCTCTTCACGATCCATCAGAACCCCAGGCTCAAACACTGCTCTCTGTAACAGTCCTCCTGCACCTCAGTCTCCAAACTCTACTCTTTGTAAGATAATTCTGCCTCCCAGTCTCCTAACTCTGCTCTCTTGAACACTCCTTCTGCACCCCATTCTTCAACCTCTGCTCACTTTAACAGGCCTTCTGCACCCCAGACTCCAAACTCTTCTATCTGCAACGATCATTCTACACCTCAGTCTCCAACATCTGCTCTCTCTAAGATCCTTCTACAACCCAGTCTCCCCAACTCTGTCCTCTCTAACAGTTCTTCTGCACCACTTCTCGAAACTCTCCTCTCCGTAACAGGCATTCTGCACCCCAGTTTCTAAAGTCTGTTCTCTATAACAAGCCTTCAGCACCCCAGTCTCCAACCTCTGCTCTCTGCAATAGTCTTTCTGCACACCAGTCTGCAACCTGTGGTCTCTGCAACAGTCCTTCTGCACCACAGTCTTAAAACGCTGTTCTCTGCTACGATCCTTTTGCACCTCAGTCTCCAACCACTACTCTCTGTAACAGTCCTTCTGCACCTGGGTCCCAAACATCTGGTCTGTGTTAGATCTTTCTTCAACCCAGTCTCCAAACTCTGTGATCTGTAACAGTCCTTCTGGAACCATTCTCCACACTCTCCTCTCCATAACAGGCCTTCTGCACGCCAGTCTCCAAACTCTGCCCTCTGTAACAGTCTTTTTGCACCTCAGTCTCCAACCTCTGCTCTCTGCAACGATCCTTCTGCACCCTAGTCTCCAACGTCTTTTCTCCTCAACAGTCCTTCTGCACCTCAGTCTCCAAATTCTGCTCTCTGCAACAGTCCTTCTTCACCAAAGTCTCCAACATCTACTCTCTGCAACAGTCCTTCTACACCCCAGTCTTCAACCTCTGCTCTGTGTAACAGTCCTTCTGAACCCCAGTCTCCAAACTCTGCTCTCTGTAACAGTCCTTCTGCACTATATACTCCAAACTCTGCTCTCTTTTACACTCTTTCTATACCACAGTCTCCAACCTCTGCTCTCTTTAACGGTCCCTCTGTACCCCAATTTTCAAAATCTGCTTTCTGTAACAGTCCTTCTGCACCTCAGTCACCAACTGTGCTCTCTGTAACAGTCCTGCTACACTTCAGTATCCAACCTCTGCTCTCTGTTACAGTCCTTCTGCACCTCAGTCTGATACCTCTGCTCTCTGCACTATCATTCTGCACCACAGTCTCCAATCACTGCTCTCTGTAACATTCCTTCTGCACCACAGTAACCAACCATTGCTCTCTGTAAGATCCTTCTGCAACCAAGCCTCAAAACTCTGCTCTCTATAACAGTCCCTCTGCAACCCAGTTTCCAACCTCTGCTCTCTGTAGCAGGCCTTCTTCATCCCAGTCTCACACCTCTGCTTTCTGTATCATAATTCTTCACCCCATTCTCCAACGTCTGCTCTGTGTAACAGTCCTTCTGCATCTCAGTCTTCAACCTCTTCTCTCTGCAACATTCCTTCTACACCCCAGTCTCCAACCTCTGCTTTCTGTAACATTCCTTCTGCACCCCAGTCTCCAACCTGTGCTCTCTGTAACAGTCCTTCTGCACTGCAGTCTTTCACCTCTTATCTCTATAACGATCCTTCTGCAGCCCAGTCTCCACCTCTGCTCTCTTCAACGATTCTTCTGCAACTCAGTCTCCAATCTCTTCTCTCTTCAATGATCCTTCTGCACCCCAGTCTCCAAACTCTGCTCTCTTTAACTGTTTTTCTGCACCTCAGGATCCAACTTCTGCTCTCTGCAACCGTCCTTCTGCACCACTGTCTTCAACCCCTGCTCTCTGTAACTATCCTTCTGCACCACAGTCTCCAAACTCTGCTCTACGTAATATTCTTCTTCAACTCAGTCTCCAAACTCTCCTCTCTGTAACAGCCTTTCTGTACCCAGTCTCCAACCTCTGCTCTCTGTAACAGCCTTCTGCACACCATTCTCCAAACTCTGCTCTCTGTATCAGTCCTTCTGCACCCCAGTCTCCAAACTCTGCTCTCTTTAACAGTCTTTCTGCATCTCAGTCTCCTACCTCTACAATCTGCAACAGTTCTTCTGCACACCAGTCTTCAACGTCTGCACTCTGACACAGTTCTTCTCCACTCCAATCTCCAACATCTGCTCTCTGTAACAGTCCTCTTGTATTGAAGTCTCCAAACTCTGTTATCTGTAATGGTTCTTCTGCACCTCAGTACCCAACCTCTGCTTTATGTATCAGTTCTTCTGCACCCCATCTCCAACCTCTACTATCTGCAACAGTCTTTCTGAACCTCAGTCTCCAAATTCTACTCTCTGCAAAAGTTCTTCTGCACCCATGTCTCTAACACCTGCTCCCTGCAACAGTCCTTCTTCACCCCAGTTTCCAACCTCTGCTCTCTTTAACAGTCTTTCTGCATCTCAGTCTCCTACCTCTACTCTCTGCAACAGTTCTTCTGCACACCAGTCTTAACGTGTGCACTCTGAAACAGTTCTTCTCCACTCCGGTCTACAACCTCTGTTTTCTGTAACAGTCCTCCTGTATTGCAGTCTCAAAACACTGCTTTCTGTAATGGTCTATCTGCACCTCAGTCCGCAACCTCTGCTTTCTGTATCAGTCCTTTTGCATCCAAGTCTCCAACCTCTGCTATATGCAGCAGTTTTCTGCACCTAACTCTCCAAATTCTACTGTCTGCAAAAGTCCTTCTGCACCCATGTCTCCAACACCTGCTCCCTGCAACAGTCCTTCTTCACCCAAGTTTCCAACCTCTGCTATCTGCAACAGTCCTTCTGCACCCCAGTCTCCAAACTCTGCTCTCTGTAACAGTCCTTCTGCACCTCAGTTTTCAAATTCTGCTCTCTGCAACAGTCCTTCTGGACCCAAGTCTCCAACCTCTGCTCTCTGCAACTTTCCTTCTACACCCCAGTCTTCAACCTCTGCTCTGTGTAACAGTCCTTCTGCACCCAAGTCTCCAAACTCTGCTCTCTGTAACAGTCCTTCTGCACTATATTCTCCAACTTCTGCTCTCTGGAAAGTCTATATATACCGCAGTCTCAAACATCTGCTCTCTGTAACAGTTCCTCTGCACCCCAATTTCCAACCTCTGCTTTCTGTAACAGTCCTTCTGCACATCAGTCACCAAACTCTGCTCTCTGTAACCGTCCTTCTGTACCTCAGTATCCATCCTCTGCTCTCTGTAACAGTCCTTATGCACCTCAGTCTGAAACCTCTGCTCTCTGCATGATCCTTCTGCACCCCAGTCTCCAACCACTGCTCTCTGTAACAGTCGTCCTGCACCTCAGTCACCAACCTCTGCTCTCTGTAAGATCCTTCTGCAACCCAGCCTCAAAACTCTTCTCTCTTTAGCAGTCCTTCTGCAACCCAGCCTCAAAGTCTGCTCTTTATAACAGTCCTTCTGCAACCCAATCTCCAACCTGTACTCTCTGTAGCAGGCCTTCTCCACCCGTCTCCAAACTTTGCTCTCTGAAACAGTCCTTCTGCACGCCTGTCTCCAACCTGTGCTCTCTTTAACGGTCCTGCTGCACCCCAGGCTCCCACCTCAGCTAACTGTATCATAATTCTTCACCCCAATCTCCAACCGCTTCTCTGTGTAATAGTCCTTCTTCATCTAAGTCTCCATATTCTGCTCTCTGCAACAGTCTTTCTGCACCCCAGTCTTCAACTTCTGCTTTCTGCAACATTCCTTCTGCACCCCAGTCTTTAACCTGTTCTCTCTGTAACAGTCCTTCTGCACCCCAGTCTCCCACCTCTGCTCTCTGTAACGATCCTTCTGCAGCCTAGTCTCCACCTCTGCTCTCTGCAATGAGTCTTCTGCAACTCCGTCTCCAACTTCTGCTGTCTTCAACGATCCTTCTGCACCTCACTCTTCAAACTCTTCTCTCTGTAACAGTTTTTCTGCACCTCAGACTCCAAACTCTGCTCTCTGCAACCGTTCTTCTGCACCCCAGTCTCCAACTTCTGCTCTCTGCAACGATCCGTCTGCACCCCAGTATCCAACGTCTCCTCTCCTTAACACTCCTTCTGCACCCCAGACTCCAACCTCTGTTCTCTGTAAGGTCCTTCTGCACCCCAGTTTCCAAACTCTGCTCTCTGTAACATTCCTTCTCCAACCCAGTCTCCAACCTCTGCTTTCTTCAACTGTCCTGCTTCAACCCCGTCTCCAACCTATGTTCTCTGAAACAGTCCTTCTGCTCCCCAATTTCCAAACTCTGCTCTCTGTAACAGTCCTTTTTCACAACAGTCTCCAACTTCTGCACTCTGTAATGGTCTTTCTAAACCCTAGTCTTCAACCTCGCTTTCTGTATCAGTCCTTCTGCACCACAGTCTCCAAACTCTGCTCTCTGTTACAGTCCTTCTGCACCTCAGTCTCCAAACTCTGCTTTCTGTAAGATCCTTCTGCAACCAAGTCTCCAAACTCTGCTCTCCATAACAGTCCTTCTGCACACCAGTCTCCAACATCTGCTCTCTGCAACGATTTTTCTTCACCCCAGTCTCTAACCTCTGCTCTCTGCAACAGTCGTTCTGAACCCGAGTCTCCAACATCTGCTGTCTGCAACAGTCCTTCTGCACCTCAGTCTGAAAACTCTGCTCTATGTAACGATCATTGTGCATCCCAGTCTCCAAACTCTGCTTTCTACAGTCCTTCTGCACCTCAGTCTCCAACTTCTGCTCTCTGCAACAGTTCTTCTGCACCCCAGTCTTTAACATCTACTCTCTGAAACACTCCTTCTACAACCCTGTCCAAATGCAGAAGAATGAAACCTGAACTATCGCTCACCCTTCAAAAAATCAACTCAAAATTCATTAAAGACCCAGGCACTAGACCAGAAATTATGCAGTTTCTAGGAAAAAACAAAGTCAATACTCCGTCATACAGGCAGAGGCAATGACTTTCTCAATATGATTCCAAAGCTCAGGAGATAACACCAAAAGTTAGCTAATAAGATGGCATCAAATTAAGAAGGTTCTGCACAGCAAAAGAGACAATTAGAATATGAAGAGAGGACCTACAGAAAAGGAGAAAATCTTTATGAGGTGCTCTTCTAAAAGAGGATGAATATTCAGAATATTAATAAAGAACACAAAAAACTTTACATCAAACCCACAATTATTAAATAACCCAATTATCAAATAACCAAATTACCAAATGGGAAACTAAATGAACTAAACAGACCCGTCTTAGAAGAAAATATGTGAGTGACCAACAAACATATGAAAATACTTGCAAGTCAAGACTACCCTGAAATTTCATCTCACTTCCATGACAAAGGCAACCACCAAGAATACAAACAGAAATGAGTGTGACAAGGAGAGAATTGGAGAGAAAGGAGCACTCTCACCCTGTTGGTTGGCATGTAAATCAGCAAAACCACCACGGAAATCGGGATGGAGGCTCCTCAGGAGTAGGCATGGACCACCCTGCGACCCAGCTCTACCTCTGCTTGGTATTTATCACAGCGGATCAAAGTCATCATACTATAATGACACATATATGCCCATGAACCAGCCGAAGTGACATCAGTGGACAAATGGATAAAGAACATCTGGTATATGCACACTGGAATTTCATTCAGCCATAAAGAAGAACGAAATTATGTCATGCTGGAACATTAAGGGAAATAAGCAACTCAGAAAGTTAAGGGCCGTATGTTTTTCCTCTGTTAAAGCTAGAGGTAAAAGAAGAAAAGTCGGGAAGGGAGTCTCATGTTGAAAGTTGAAGGAAGATCAGTAGAGTCAAGGCAACAGAGGAGGAGGTGAGGAAAAGGGAAATATTGGAATGATATTGGCCAAAGTTCACGGTTATTTTGTGTGCATTTTCAAATATGTGTCAGCAAATCCCACCATTATGGACCACTACAATGCACCAATGAAGTGTGAAAAGAAGAGTTTCACATTACATGGGACAGGCACTATTCTAGGAGGGTGCCCATTTTTTCTTTTTTTTTTTTATTGGTTGTTCAAAACATTACAGAGCTCAAGACATATCATCTTTCATACATTCGACTCAATTGGGTTTTGAACTCCCCAAATACATAATACAGACTCACTTCTGTTACATACTCACATTTTTACATAATGGCATATTAGTGACTGTTGTATTCTGCTACCTTTCCTATCCCCTACTATCCCCCCTCCCCTCCCCTCCCCTCCCAACATCCCTCTCTACCTCCTCTGCTGTTGTTCAATTCTCTCCCCTTTTTTTCCCCCACCCCCTTGACCCTCATAACCTCTTATTATTTTGTGTATCACTGAAGGTCTCCTACCATTTCCATATGTTTTCCCTTCTCTCTTCCTTTCTCTCCCCCCATTCGTCTTAGTTTACTGTTAGTCTTTTCCTCATGCTCTTCCTTCCTGTTCTATTCTTAGTGGCTCTCTTTATATCAAAGAAGACATTTGACATTTGTTTTTTAGGGCTTGGCTAGCTTCACTTAGCATAATCTGCTCTAATGCCATCCATTTCCCTGCAAATTCTATTATTTTGTCATTTCTTAGTGCTGCATAATACTCCATTGTGTATAGCTGCCACAATTTTTTTTATCCACTCATCTATTGAAGGGCATCTAGGTTGGTTCCACAGTCTAGCTATTGTGAATTGTGCTGCTATAATCATTGATGTGGCCGTATCCGTATAGTGTGCTCTTTTAAGGTCCTCAGGGAATAGTCCAAGAAGGGCAATAGCTGGGTCAAATGGTGGATCCATTCCCAGCTTTCCCAGGAATCTCCATACTGCTTTCCAAATTGGCCTCACCATTTTGCAGTCCCACCAGCAGTGAACAAGTGTGCCCTTTTCCCCACATCCTCGCCAACACTTATTGTTGTTTGACTTCATAATGGCTGCCAATCTTACAGGAGTGAAATGGTATCTTAGGGTGGTTTTGATTTGCATTTCTCTGATTGCTAGAGATGTTGAGCATTTTCTCATGTGCTTGTGGATTGATTGTATGTCCTCCTCTGAGAAGTGTCTGTTCAGGTCCTTGGCCCATTTGTTGATTGGATTATTTGTTATCTTATTGTTTAATTTTTTGAGTTCTTTGTACATTCTGGATATTAGGGCTCTGTCTGAGGTGTGAGGGGTAAAAATTTGTTCCCAGGATGTAGGCTCTCTATTTACCTCTTTTACTGTTTCTCTTGCTGAGAAAAAACTTTTTAGTTTAAGTAGGTCCCATTTGTTTATTCTTGTCATTAACTCTTGGGCTACCTGCGTTCTATTAAGGAATTTGGAGCCCGACCCCACTATATGTAGATCGTAGCCAACTTTTCCTTCTATCAGACGCAGTGTCTCTGTTTTTATATCTAGCTCCTTGATCCATTTTGAGTTAACTTTTGTGGCTGGCGAGAGAAAGGGATTCAATTTCATTTTGTTGCATATGGATTTCCAATTTTCCCAGCACCATTTGTTGAAGATGCTATCCTTCCTCCATTGCATGTTTTTAGCCCCTTTATCAAATATAAGATAGTTGTAACTTTGTGGATTAGTCTCTGTGTCCTCTATTCTGTACCATTGGTCCACCTGCCTGTTTTGGTACCAGTACCATGCTGTTTTTGTTACTATTGCTTTGTAGTACAGTTTGAGCTCTGGAATCGCTATACCTCCAGATTCACACTTCCTGCTTAGAATTGCTTTTGCTATTCTGGGTCTTTTGTTTTTCCATATGAATTTCATGATTGCTTTACTTATTTCTACAAGAAATGTCTTTGGGATTCTGATTGGCATCGCATTGAACCTGTAGAGAACTTTGGGTAATATCGCCATTTTGATGATGTTAGTTCTGCCTATCCATGAACAGGGTACATTTTTCCATCTTCTGAGATCTTCTTCTATCTCTCTCTTTAAGGTTCTGTAGTTTTCATTGTATAAATCTTTCACCTCTTTTGTTAGGTTGATTCCCAAGTATCTTATTTTCTTTGAGGATATTGTGAATGGAGTGGTTTTCCTTATTTCCATTTCAGAGGTTTTGTTGCTGATATACAGGAATGCCTTTGATTTGTGCGTGTTGATTTTATATCCTGCCACTTTGCTGAATTCATTTATTAACTCTAGCAGCTTCTCTGTAGATCCTTTTGGGTCTGTTAAGTAAATTATCATGTCATCTGCAAATAGCGATAATTTAATTTCTTCTTTTCCTATTTTTATGCCTTTAATTTCTTTTGTCTGTCTAATTGCTCTGGCTAGTACTTCAAGAACTAAATTGAATAGAAGTGGTGATAGAGGACATCCCTGTCTTGTTCCAGATTTTAGAGGGAATGCCTTCAGTTTTTCTCCGTTTAGGATGATGCTAGCCTGAGGTTTAGCATATATAGCTTTTACAATGTTGAGGTAAGTTCCTGATATCCCTAGTTTTTCTAATGTTTTGAACATAAAGGGATGTTGTATTTTGTCAAATGCTTTTTCTGCATCTATCGAGATGATCATATGGTTCTTGTCTTTAAGCCTATTGATGTGGTGAATAGCATGTATTGATTTCCGTATATTGAACCAGCCTTGCATCCCAGGTATGAATCCTACTTGATCTTGGTGCACAAGTTTTCTGATATGTTTTTGTATTCGATTCGCCAGAATTTTATTGAGAATTTTTGCATCCAAGTTCATTAGAGATATTGGTCTGTAGTTTTCTTTCTTTGAAGTGTCTTTGGTTTTGGGATCAGGGTGATGTTGGCCTCATAGAATGAATTTGGAAGAGCTCCTTCTTTTTCTATTTCTTGAAATAGTTTGAAAAGTATTGGTATTAGTTCTTCTTTGAAGGTTTTGTAAAACTCCGCTGTATACCCATCAGGTCCAGGGCTTTTCTTGGTTGGTAGACTTTGGATGGCTTCTTCTATTTCTTCCTTTGTTATTGGTCTGTTTAAATTGTGTGTGTCTTCCTGTCTCAATCTGGGCAAATCATATGCCTTAAGAAATTTATCGATATCCTCGCTATCTTCTATTTTATTAGAATATAGGGTTTCAAAATACTTTCTAATTATCTTCTGTATTTCTGTAGTGTCTGTTGTGATATTGCCTTTTTCATCCCGTATATTAGTAATTTGAGTTCTCTCTCTTCTTCTTTTTGTTAGCATAGCTAAGGGCTTGTCTATCTTATTTATTTTTTCAAAGAACCAACTTTTAGTTTTATCAATTTTTTCAATGGTTTTTTTTGTTTCAATTTCGTTTATTTCTGCTCTAATTTTAATTATTTCTTGTCTTCTACTACAATTGCTGTTGTTTTGTTCTTCCTTTTCTAGGTTTTTGAGGTGTAGTGTGAGTTCATTTATTTGTTGGTTTTTTCTTTTTTTGATGAAAGAACTCCAGGATATGAATTTCCCTCTTAAAACTGCTTTCATTGTGTCCCATAGATTCCGGTATGTTGTGTCTGTATTATCATTTGACTCTAAGAATTTTTTTATCTCTTCCTTTATGTCTTCTGTAACCCATTGATCATTCAATAACATATTGTTCATTTTCCATGTGGTGTAGGATTTTTCCTTCCTTTTTTTATCATTGATTTCCAATTTCATTCCATTATGGTCAGATATGGTGCATGGTATTATCTCCACACTTTTATATTTACTAAGATTTGCCTTATGGCATAATATATGGTCTATATTATGCCATATAGACCAATGAAGTGTGAAAAGAAGAGTTTCACATTACATGGGACAGGCACTATTCTAGGAGGGTGCCCATTTTTTCCCATCTAAAAATACCACGATCATTTACCACTGTCAAAAATCTCTACAGATTCGAATGTTCTGATCACTGCTCCAACACATGGCCTCTTCTACTTCAGGGTCCCCTTATTCTCACTGAAATCAGGGAGCCCGTTCCAAGGATGCCATCTGTTAATGTCTTTCAACGATACCGAGGACAGCGGCTGCAGGTTTCACAAAAATCTGGTGCTGCCTTCTGAATGCATGTCCACGAGGCCTTGGCGAATGCTGGTGCTCCAGGCCCTCCTCCAGATCCAGCTCTGAAGCCAGGGAAGGGGTCACATAACACGCCATCCAACACCTTATTTATTTCTAATCACCATCCTCTCCATTATTCCAGGATCATATTGGTCATTGAACTTAAGCAAACACTGAGTTCAGATTTCAGTCCGTCAACCAAAGAGAGTCTAATAGCCACTCCCCGTGGCTCAGGAAAATCCGTGGCCCTAACATTTCTGGTTATTACATCCCTGTGACTGAATTCAAGATGATCCAGCAATATGTCCTGACTTCTTTGGTCTAGAAAACTCAAGCAAATTCGCTTATATATTCTTAAGGCTCCTATTAACAAAATACAGTAAAATATTTACCTTTTATTTTGGTGTGACCCTTATACTCTCCTGGGCTATATTTTATACTCTTACCTGAGGCGTTCTAGCATCAGACCTTAATTAAGAGTCTGGTGACAATGTGGGATGATGGATGAGCATCTTAAAGAAAATTGGACTGGGGATGTGGCTCAAGCAGTAGTGTGCATGCCTGGCACACGTACGGCCCGGGTTCGATCCTCAGGACCACATACCAACAAAGATGTTGTGTCCGCTGAGAACTAGAAAATGAATATTTAAAATTCTCTCTCTCTCTCTCTCTCTCTCTCTCTCTTCTGTCCTCTCCTCTTCTCTCCTCTCTCACTCTGTCTTAAAAAAAAAAGACAACTGCTCAGGTAGAGTCAACATAGGGTCTTTAATTTAGGGAAAGCTAGTCTCCTCGGGGGTGGAGGGGCTTCTTCTGACAGCAAAGAGGGTTAATGGAGATTTCAGGGTTCAAGGCTCTGATATTTGTCTAATTCCACTGGTATTTTGCCATTCTAATTAACAGGGTCTTAATCATTCCCCAATTAATGTCCTAATTGACATAAGAGAGACCTGGAGAAATTGTGGATTTATAATTTTTTTTGTACTTCTGCAATTTGGAGAATTGGATGTTTTATTCTGATATTAACCTTTATCAGTTTCCAGAGAGAAAATATTTCTGATGATCTGAACCTGACTTGAAGGAGGAATATAATGCTTGAACCTATCATTTTCTTTCTGTAAGTCTCACACTCCAGTCAGTAACAGCAGTCTGTAGTCATGTTGTAATGTTCATTCCCACCCTGATGGTCGATGGTGTTATTCCAAAGCTCAATTTTCCATAGACATTTGATTTCAGGCCACGATAACTTAAAGTCTCTGTTGGGTCATTGCACACCATGAATTATCAGGTCTCCTTTCCCATGGGCTCTGACATCATCAACATATCAATTACCTCAGGTCAGACATCCAACCTACCTCCTCAGATCTGTTATCTAGAACCATCTCTGATGTAAATCACTATTGTGGTCAGTGCCATCGTGGTCAGGTAGAGATGAAGAACGACTCTTGATGTCTTAGGGTAGAGGAAGTTGACACAGAAAAAAAGTTATAAAATGTTTGGGAGATCTGGAAAAAAAATAGGGCAGGTGACACCACCCCATATATGGAAACCCTGCCTTCCCAGGAAAGAGACGCTCATTCCACGCTACTGTGACCAACATTAAGGAACAGCTGTCTAGAAGCCTGCACACACAGCTCCTGGCACCAAGAAGATTAGTTTCTGCCTCTACAGGGCTGGTTTGCTGCTGCTGCTATGGGATCCAAAAGAACCCGCTTTCTTCCTTTCCTATCTTCCTCGCTGCCTAGTGTTTGGCTGATCTTGAGAGAACCTCCTAAAATTGAGGCCTGCAGGCAGGAGAATGTGGGAAACGAGGTTCTCATACTTTCTGTCCCTCTGATATGGGGAGAACACAGAAGGAGAAAGATGGTGCTGAACACCCACACAAGGTGTCCGTCACACTTGAACCTGAATGTGGGAAAAGGGTATTGGTGAAAAGAGAGGAGAGAAAAGAGTCTCAGAGATTTTAAAAGCGGGAGTTGGAGTTGAATCTCCAGATACAGACTCTCTAACCAGGTGCCTACAAGTTCCTGGGAGGCATCTTTTTTCAGATGACTGTATACTCCAGTTTGAAGATTGGTCTAGATTTTGATTGTGCAAAGGGATGCACACCCTCCAGCCAGCTTCTTCAGAGCACTCTGTACCTCGTTGCTTCTTAGGCTGTGAATGACGGGGCTAAACAGGGAGCTCACCACACAGAAGGGCACAGAGACCAGGATGTCCATGTCCAGCCTTCTCTGGGCCTGTCATAGTGGAAGTTGGCTGTTCCATAGAAGACCACCACGACAGTGAGGGGGGACGTACAGATGAAGAAGGCTTTCCTTCTGCCCTGGGCAGAGGGAATCCCCAGGATGGCCACCAAGATGAGTGCGTAGGAGCCTGTAGTAAAGAGGCAAGGGCTCAGGCCCGTGGTGGCACTGACCACGTTGAGCGCAGACTCGTTGACAGAGGTGTCTGAGCAGAAGAGCTTCAGGAGCAATGGGGTGTCACAGAGAAAGTGGCTGAACTGGTGTGGCCCACACGGAGTGAGTGTGATGGCCAGCACCGTGTGTGTGACTCCAACCTCTGCTCTCTGTAACAGTCCTTCTAAGCCTCAGTCTGAAACCTCTGCTCTCTGTAACAATCCTTCTGCACCCTAGTCTCAAACATCTGCTCTCCTTAACATGTCTTTTGCAACTCAGTCTCCAAAGTCTGCTCTTTGTAACAGGCCTTCTGAACCCCAGGCTCCAACCTCTTCTCTCTACAATGATTGTTCTGCACCTCAGTCTCCAACCTCTGCTCTCTGCAACAGTCCTTCTGCCCCCAGTCTCAAACCTCTGCTCTCTGTAAGATCCTTCTGCACCCAGTTCTCCAAACTTTGCTCTCTGTAACAGTCATTCTGCACCTCAGTCTCCAACCTCATCTCTCTGCAACGGCCCTTCTGCACCCCAGTATCCAACCTCTGTTCTCTGCAGCAGTCCTTCTGCACCCCAGGCTACAAACTCTGTTCTCTGTACAGTCCTTCTTCACCAAAGTCTCCAAACTCTACTTTCTGTATCACTTATTCTGCACCCCAGTCTAAAACCTCTGCTCTCTGTAACAGTCTTTCTGCATCTCAGTCTCCAAACTCTGCTCTCCACAACAGTACTTCTGAACCCCAGTCTCCAACCTCTGTTCTGTGCAAAAGTCCTTCTACACACCAGTCTCCATCATCTGCTCTCTGTAACGATCCTTATGCATCCCAGTCTCCAATGTCTGCTCTCTGCAACAGTCCTTCTACACCCCAGTCTCCAAATTCTGCTCTCTGCTACAGTCCTTCTGCACCCCAGTCTCCAACCTCTGCTCTCTTCAACATTTCTTCGGCACCACAGTCTCCAACCTGTGCTCTCTGTAACTATCATACTGCACCCCGGTCTCCGAACTCTGCTCTCTGTAGCAATCCTTCTGTACCTTAGTCTCCAACCTCTGCTCTTTGCAACGATCCTTCTGCACCCCAGTCTCCAACGTCTGCTCTCTGAAACAGTCGTTCTGACCCCAGTCTCCAGCCTCTGCTCTTTGTAACATCCTTCTGCACCCCAGTTTCCAAACTCTGCTCTAGGTGACATTTATTCTGCACCCCAGTCTCCACCCTCTGCTCTTTGTAACAGTGCTTCTGTACCACAGTCTACAATCTCTGCTCACTGCAACATTTCTTCTGCACCCCTGTCTCCAAACTGTGCTCTCTGTAACTGTCTTTCTGACCCTAGTCACATATTATGTAACAGAGCATCTCTTAGACAATATAAAGGGGTAGAGATAATACCATGCATCTTATCTGATCATAATGGAATAAAACTGAAAATAAATGATAAACGAAGGAAGGTAACATCAAGCATCACTTGGAGAATGAACAATAGGATGCTGAATGATCAATGGGTTTTAGAAGACATCAAGGAGGAAATTAAAAACTTCCTAGAGTTAAATGAAAACACAGACACAACATATCGGAATCTATGGGACACATTGAAAGCAGTTCTAAGAAGAAAATTCATCGTTTGGAGTTCATTCCTCAAAAAGAGAAAAAAACAACAAATAAATGACCTCTTACTTCATCTCAAAATCCTAGAAAAAGAAGAGCAAAACAACAGCAAAAGAAGTAAAAGGCAAGAAATAATAAAAATCAGAGCTGAAATTAATGAAATTGAAACAAAAGAAATAATTGAAAAAACTTGACAAAACTAAAAGTTGGTTCTTTGAAAAAATAAATAAAATCGACAGACCCTTAGCCTTGCTAACAAAGAGAAGAAGAGAGAGAACTCAAATTACTAACATACGGGATGAAAAAGGCAATATCACAACAGACACTTCAGAAATACAGAAGATAATCAGAAATTATTTTGAATCCTTATACTCCAATAAAATAGAAGATAGTGAAGGCATAGATAAATTCCTTAAGTCTTATGATCCGCCCAGATTGAGTCAGGAGGATATAGACAACCTAAACAGACAAATAACACTAGAGGAAATAGAAGAAACAATCAAAAGATTACCAACTAAGAAAAGCCCAGGACCGGATGGATATACAGCAGAGTTTTCCTAAACCTTTAAAGAGGAACTAACACCAATACTTTTCAAGCTATTTCAGGAAATAGAAAAAGAGGGAGAACTTCCAAATTCATTCTACGAGGCCAACATCACCCTGATTCCGAAACCAGACAAAGACACTTCCAAGAAAGAAAACTACAGACCAACATCTCTAATGAACCTTGACGCAAAAATCCTCAATAAAATTCTGGCGAATCAGATTCAAATACATATCACAAAAATTATACACCATGATCAAGTAGGATTCATCCCTGGGATGCAAGGCTGGTTCAATATACGGAAATCAATAAATGTTATTCACCACATCAATAGACTTAAAAATTAGAACCATATGATCATCTTGATAGACGCAGAAAAAGCATTCGACAGAGCTCAGCATCCCTTTATGTTCAAATCTCTATAAAAATTAGGGATAACCAGAACATACCTCAACATTGTAAAAGCAATCTATGATAAGCCACAGGCCGGCATCATTCTGAATGGAGAAACATTGAAGGCATTCCCTCTAAGATCTGGTACAAGACAGGGATGCCCTCTCTCACCACTTCTGTTCAACATAGTCCTTGAAACACTGGCCAGAGCAATTAGACAGATGAAAAAAATTAAAAGCATAAAAATAGGAAAAGAAGAACTTAAATTATCAGTATTTGCCGATGATATGATCCCATACCTAGCAGACCCAAAAGGATCTACAAAGAAGCTATTAGAGCTAATAAATGAATTCAGGAAAGTGGCAAAATATAAGATCAACACGCATAAATCAAAGGCGTTCCTGTATATCAGTGACAAATCCTCTGAAACGGAAATGAAGACAACTACTCCATTCACAATATCCCCCCCAAAAATAAAATACTTGGGAATCAACCTAACAAGAGAGGTGAAAGATTTATATACTGAAAATTACAGAACCCTAAAGAAAGACATAGAAGAAGACCTTAGCAGATGGAGAAATATACCCTGCTCATGGATAGGCAGAACTAACATCATCAAAATGGCGATATTACCAAAAGTTCTCTATAAGTTCAATGCAATACCAATCAAAATCCCAACAGCATTTCTTGTAGAAATAGATAAAAGAATCATAAAATTCATATGGAATAATAAAAGACCCAGAATAGCAAAAACAATGCGAAGCAGGAAGTGTGAATCAGGCGGTATAGCAATACCAAACTTCAAACTATACTACAGAGCAATAGTAACAAAAATAGCATGGTACTAGTACCAAAACAGGCGGGTGGACCAATGGTACAGAATAGAGGACACAGTAACCAATCCATAAAACTACAACTACCTTATATTTTATAAAGGGGCTAAAAGCATGCAATGGAGGAAGGATAGCATCTTCAACAAATGGTGCTGGGAAAACTGGAAATCCATTTACATCAAAATGAATATGAATCCCTATCTCTCGCCATGCACAAAAGTTAACTCAAAATGAATCAAGGAGCTTGATATTAAATCAGAGACATGGCATCTGATAAAAGAAAAAGTTGGCTACGATCTACATACTTTCGGATCGGGCCCCAAATTCCTCAATAGGACACCCATAGCGCAAGAATTAACAACTAGAATCAACAAATGGGACTTACTCTAACTAAAAAGTTTTTTCTCAGCAAAAGAAACAATAAGAGAGATAAATAGGAAGTCTACATCCTGGGAACAAATCTTTAATCCACACACTTCAGATAGAGCCCTAATAACAGAATATACAAAGAACTAAAAAAATTAGACAATAAGATAACAAATAACCCAATCAATAAATGGGCCAAGGACCTGAATAGACACTTCTCAGAGGAGGACATACAATCAATCAATAAGTACATGAAGAAATGCTCACCATCTCTAGCAGTCAGAGAAATGCAAATCAAAACTACCCTAAGATACCATCTCACTCCAGTAAGATTGGCAGCCATTAGGAAGTCAAACAACAATAAGTGCTGGAGAGGATGCGGGGAAAAGGGCACTCTTGTTCATTGGGGGTAGGACTGCAAATTGGTGCAGCCAATTTGAAAAGCAGTATGGAGATTTCTTGGAAAGCTGGGAATGGAACCACCATTTGACCCAGCTATTCCCCTTCTTGGTCTCTTCCCTAAAGACTTAAAAAAAGCATGCTATAGGGACACTGCTGCATCGATGTTCATAGCAGCACAACTCATGATAGCAAGATTGTGGAACCAACCTAAATGCCCTTCAATAGTTGAATGGATAAAAAAAATGTGGCATTTATACACAATGGAGTATTACTCTGCATTAAGAAACGACAAAATCATAGAATTTGGAGGGAAATGGATGGCATTAGAGCAGATTATGCTAAGTGAAGCTAGTCAATCATTAAAAAACAAATACCAAATGACCCCTTTGATATAAGGGGAGTAAACAAGGACAGGGTAGGGGCGAAGAGCTTGAGAAGAAGATTTACATTAAACAGGGATGAGAGGTGGGAGGGAAAGGGAGTGAGAATGATATATAAGAGGAAAAGAGGGGTAAGACAAGATAATACAAATGGAAGAAATGATTTACAGTAGAAGGGGTAGAGAGTGAAAAGGGGAGGGGAGGGGAGGGGAGGGGGGATAGTAGAGAATAGTACTGACAGCAGGATACATCAGACACTAGAAAAGCAATATATCAATCAATGGAAGGGTAACTGATGTGATACAGCAATCTGTATACGGGGTAATGTTGGGAGTTCATAACCCACTTGAATCAAACTGTGAAAGATGATGTATTAAAAACTGTTTAATGTTTTGAACGACCAACAATAAAAAAAAAGCATGCACTCTACCACTGTACTTTGCCCCTAGTTTCATTTAGTTATAGTTTTTATCATAAATAGATATTGAATTTTCTTATTTTCTCTGCATCTATTTAAATGATATATATTTTTTCTTATTTAGTCGGTTACTATGGAAATTCGGTTGATTGAATTTTTGAATACTGAACCAGCCTTGCATTATGGGATTGATCTCAATTGACTGTAATGTTATCCTTATTCTATATGGCTGAGTTCAGTTTGTTAATATTGTTCCCTGCTTGCATTTGTGTATTCTATTTTCGCTCTTCTCCAGAGATAATCTATTTCTTGAAGAATTCTCAGCTGTATTCTATTGATACTTTCAGTCAATGCATGTTAGTGGACTAGTGGGAAACAGAGAAAGGATTTCTGATGTTTCCAGGAAGCCCTGCCTTAGGTACTTTAAACTCAGTCACAGGGATATGGCCTTCATAGTGATCAACTTTTTAGCAATATGGCTGAGCCTAGTTCTTATTCCTCCCGACGTTAGACATTTCGGCCTGTTCATTCCATACCTGCAAAGGTTTTCCGTTGAGTGTCCTAATGTAACAGTTTCTGTTACTCTTGCCCCTGAAGATTACAGCTTTTGTTCTATGCAAAAAATCAGGAAATGGGTCTGGGAGAAGTTTTGGCTGCTGTTGCTGCTCTTTGTCCCTCCAACTATCCAAGAAATGATACCGTTAAAGACACTTTCTCAGAATACTTCCCTATCTTCCTGGGAGCATTTGGTGGAATCCATGGAGAAAAAGAAAAAAATACAAACATCTTATGTCTATAGCCCTCTGGTTCTTTATGCTCTTAAACCAGTCTATACTTAGTCTTTAGCAATCCATTAACTATTTTTTATTTGAGTTTTTTTTTATAAATAAACTCCTATGTATCTAGTGGGTTCTCCCATAGTTAAAAAAAATGCCTGGATTATTTTGGTTGCTTATCTCTCCCCAGACTTTGGTTACTTGTTTCCCTTATAATCTTCATCCCTAATAAAGTCAAGGAAAGTCATTAATTTGCATTTTCTTCTGCTCTTTTTGGTTATTATAATGATGAAAACAACATGCTTTCTAGCTATTTCGATAGATACTCAAGGTGAAATTTGAAGTCTATACACTTACGTTTCAAAAATATTTATTAATTTCTAATTTAGTTAAATATGTAGTTATTCTATTCAAAACAATCTCATTCCTAGCATATTTCCAAGGAAATTAATGCACAGTTCACAAAAATTCTTGTGTAAAAATTCATAATAACTCAAACAAATATTATGCTTTCAGCTGAAGGACAGAAGACAAATCACGGTTTATCATGCAGTGGAATAATTCAGTTACTTTAGAAACACAAATACTGGAACATTAATAACATTGACAAATATAAAAAAAAATTTCTGGGTGAAAGAAGCCAGATACAAAATACATACTGTATGTTTCCTTTAAATAAAGTTCAAAATTAGCAAAACAGCTATAATGGTCAAGTAATAATGGTGGTCTTTTTTTTTCTGGAGCTCAGGGGTGATATCAGTTGAAGCATTAAGGAATTTTCTAAAGTGATGGAAATATTTCATATCCTGATTTTTGGTAGTTCATATATATGTAAAATATTATAAACCTGTACACTTTAGATCTGTGCATTCTTTGAGTACTAATTATAGTTCAATTTTTAAAAATAGCCTTATTTTAAAAATAAGTAATTAATGGGGAAGAGTGGTACCTGCCTGTAATCTCAGGTACTTGGGAGACTAAGGCAGGAGAATCATAAATTTGAAACTCTGCAAGGCACCTCGCTTCAAATAATTGAAAGGGCTCTGGATATAGCTTCATGGTAGAGTGCGACTGGGTTCAATCCCAAGTACTGCAGTAAGTAAGTAAGTAAGTAAGTAAATTGATAAATAGAAGTGAAAGCATTTTTTCAAGACGATTTTTAACTCAGGATTGGTTGGAACCACATCTAAATATTTTTTTAGGTCTCTAAGAGGTTAAGCATTTTCTCCCATTTTTTGTATTTCTCTACTTCTTTTTTACCACAGTGATAGTCCAGGACATATCACATTTTACAAGTGACATCAGTTGTTTCCTGATCACGATCTGTTTGATGCAGTGAATGTGATTGGTGGGTGCATTCGGTCTGTATCACAGATACAAAGCCTTGATCTCCATGATTGATGGGCGTGTGCATGTGTGTGTGTGTGTGTGTGTGTGTGTGTGTGTGTGTGTGTGTTATTGGTTGTAGGATTTGTCTTGACTGAGAACACTGTCTTATAGTTAGTGGAATGGCAAGTTGGCATCTCAGGCAACATTGATGGCAGAAATCTCAAAGAATATAGCAGGAATCTGCATTCTAAGGCTCAGCAAGCTCAGAACAATTGGTTATCCTAATTGCTATAAATGGAAAGACCCTCACTATTGAGCTTCTCTGAGAGCTGCATCACACTGGGGCGGGAGGAGGGAGCCCATTTCCATAGAGATGTACCCTGTTTCTATGGAGACTCCAGCTAGGCTTCAAGGGGCTGGTGGGATAGTACCAGTGGATGCTGCCAAGCCCTGGGTCATTCTGAGGAGCCTGCTACTTCAGGGGAAGTGGCAGGGTATCAGCCTATGGGGCCGGGACTAGGCTCTGTGAAGCTGTGTCAGGCCTGATTTCTAAGCAAGGTACTTGGCAATAGAAACCTCAGAAAACTTTCCAACCTCCACCATGATATGGGCCACCAGAAAGCCCAGGTGTGTCTCTGGAAGCCAGGCTTGGGTATGAGCATGGACATCAATGATTGCAGAGTATCAACAATAGGGGACTATAAATCTCTTTCAGGTGAGTGCAGACTGAAAACAGGGACATCTGGAGGGGGATAGACTGGGTTTTAGAAAATCATCAGATCTCTAGGTCTAGAACACGCAGATAGACCCACTCATGGAATTGTGCGTGTGAGTCCAAGGAGCAGGGGTCGATAACTGTGAAACCTGGTTCCCCAGGTTTTAGACACACCTGTTTAGTTCAAAAGAGTGATCTGAGTGCTAAAACAAGATCAAAATGAAGTGGTCTGTAACTGAAGACGTTCTGTGTTGAAGATGGGAGAAAATCTCTGAAGCCCTCATGGAGAAGGATATGGAGAACTTTAAAGTCCTAGTTGAAGAGGACACGGTAAAGACAACAAATCAGTTTGGGAAGGCTGGCTAGCTGGTGGGATCACTCAGGAAATCAGGAATATGTGAGGAATAGCAGATGTAGAGGAGGCTTTGGTGGATTTGATTTGAGTAATATTGAATGTGAGTTATCTGTGGGATAATCACGTGGAAATGTCTTTCACAGACAGCCTAGAACTGCAGGTGTGGATTTGGGAGTCATTGTCTTGAAGGCAACTGTTACAGCAAAGGGTGAAAATGAAATCCCACAGGAGAATAGAGAAAGTAGAGAAGGAATTCGAGAAAGTAGGGAATCCTGTGATAATTGGTGTTCCGGAAAATTGTAGTAAAAGTTTATCCAGAAATGACTAAAAACACCACACTATCTCGTTCACTTGTAGGTATCGCTTTCTCTAAATAATTTCCCTAAAAAAGAGGTTACCTTATTAGCATTGATTTACAATAAATCAACTTTGAAATGGAGCTGGAAGCTACATGTACTTGACATTTCTTACGTTCTCTGTTTTCTTTATCAACTACCTGGATGAAATTCAAGTCATTTAGAAATCAGTGAAATCTACTTTATTTTAACTTCCCATATAAAAAAGATCAATATGACAATCTCTTTTATAGGTAGATATCTAGATGTTTTCAGAAAAAGAAATAAAATTCCACATAGAAGGCAGTTCCAGCAGATTTTACTATGGAAAATTGGTACATGGTCTGTGGATGTGTAAAAGGGAAAACTAAACATAGATGTTCAGGGATTCAAAAATACAATCCCTGAAGTTGTGCATTCTGCTATTGTAAAGGTCTTAAATATAAAGGTCAGTTCAGGAGGTCAATTTCATGAGACATTAAAAAAATCTCCCAATGTATGTTTATATAATTTTATCTACATATAAGTTTTTCCTTGGTTTTACTGGATAATTACTTGTAGGTCACGGGTGTGGGGAAGGGTGAAGGATGATACCCAAACAATTTTTCTTATCCTCTATGCTCTTTATTAATGTAGGGCATTAGATTGAATCATCATCATGGTCACCATTAGAATCATTTATTAACAATCATAACTCATGAATGACAGTTTGTGACACAATATGTACTTGCTCCTTAGAATTTATATAATGCAGCATAGGAATTAGATCAACATAATAGTAAACCCTCTGCTCGGCAATAATAATAACCATAATCATCATAATCATCTAGGGCATATTTCATAGAAAAATAATTTGAGTGTGAGTCTTCTTAGATTGCTTCAATACACATAAATGCCTGACTTTAAAAACCTTGTTTAATGTAGTTCAGAAGTGGCATGTTTTCTGTAAAAATTAGATTGAATTTCGGATAATCCATTCTATCAAAACTCAGTGAATTTTTTTGAAAAGATGAATTTTTACATACCTGAATCCAATCAGGATTTTTCAAATTGAGTAACGAATAGAGACACACATTAGATAAAAAAAACTAACAATTATTAAATGCCTATAAGACTTTTACACGCATTAACTTATTTGGTTTACAAAACAACCTATAAGATAACCTATTATCCCCATTTTACAGAAAAAAGAATTGAAATTAATGCACAATATATTAATCCAAGTAGGGAAACATCAATGAATCCCTTTAATTTGCATAATGTACATTAATTTGTACATTTAATATGTATTAACAGTTATGATTTAAGAAACAAAAAAGAAATTGACTCAGAAAATTTATCATGTAATAACTATTATTTGTAGTGATACTTTGTTACCTGATGATAATACCATATATTAGTAAACTGTCTTATTAACTTCAATGCCCAGACATTCTTGTCTTTGGTTCTAATAATTCATTGCACATGATTAATCGGCCAACACAGCTTTCATTAAAATTCCAAATCTCAGGGCCTTAAGAAGAAAGGTATTAAAATTTCTTAAAGTATTTAAATTTCAATAGAAAGTCGGTGCTTCAGTTAAGCACAACTAATTTTAAAATCTAAATATAAAAAAATAAAATAAATAAGTCTAGAGTCTTAAAAAAAGAACTTTTTTTTTTTTTTTGCTTTGGCAATAAATGAAATGTTTTGCTGACTAACCTTAGGGATTCGTTTCCTCAAATGAAAAAAAAATGGGCATGACCAAAACGAGAAAGAATGGTGTGATCATGAAAACCGGTATGCACATCAGGGAAACAATGATTACTATTTGATCTCAATAGCACAAGCAATGATTAAAAATTTTAAATCCAATTTTCATGTTGCCCAGTAAATTGCTTAAAGCACACACAAACATACACACACACACAGTACAAGGTCAATTTATTCAGAAAAATATCTGATTGATTTCAGGTGCTTGTGGCAATGTGAATTTATTACTGTGAAATCTATGAGCTATCTGGCCTGGCCTAGAGTTGTCCTCATATCCTTCCATGTTGTGTGGGTGCTTGGAGCCGAGGGAAAGATCAGAGGTCATTGTGCAGAACAGGTGGCCTCAGTCAGTGAGTTCCAAGTGTTCCCAGTGATGCTGGTCCAAGGACACACTTTGGGGGAGGCTGGGCTCTTTCACCTAACATGCAGGGATGCCCTTACCCCTAACTGGTAAGTTTAAAATCTTAACAAATTCACCAGGATAAAGCCTCCTTCCTGTCTTGAAGATTCAGCACTCAATTCAGCATTTAATATCTCTTTCAGTTCTGTTTTTTTGGGGCCGGGCTGTAGGGGGGCAGTTAGCGAAGATTGAACTCAGGGGCTTGACCACTGAGCCACATCCCCAGCCCTATTTTATATTTAATTTAGAGATAGGATCGCACTGAGTTTCTTGGTGCCTTGTTTTTGCTGAGGCTGTCTTTGAACTCACTATCCTCCTGCCTCAGCCTCCTGAGCTGCTGGGTTACAGGCGTGCACCACTGTGCCAGCTCTTTCAGTTCTTTTTATTTCACCTGTGCTTCTTTCAGCATAAAGGGGAGAGGGAACACAAATTATTACCTCTTACGATATGTCAGAGAATTCTAGTTATAAAATTCTTCAAAATATAAAATTCTCTTCTCCATTTAGGATTTTAAAATTTCTTTTCTTGGTAGTGGTTAGTTTCAATTCAAACCAATTTTGTTCCAATACAGGGTCTAATTTACTCCTAAGCCAGATCTACTAAGAAAACCAAAGAAGATAAGATCTGATCCTTGTCCTGCTGTGACCCTCCCCTGACTCAGGCAATGGCAATGCCCTACTGAGGTAGATGGCGCAAGGCGTCCATCCTCTGGAGGAGCGCAGTATGTTTCTGGAAATGGGCTGATTTGTTTTTGTATTCCTTTAATAAGTATAGTTTTGATTTCTCATATGACCATTAAGTATAAAGGAAAAATCATGACTTTCCCAATTAATGCAACTACTTCTAAAGCATAGATCTGTTTGCTCTAAATGCAATGATTCAGCTGTGGAGTGTAAATTGTTAATGTCTAAAGAAAAACTCCCTGTATTCCTGTCAAGACAGATTTTGAGAAATTAAATTAAAATCTAGAAAAGGAAAATTAATGTTAAGAAGATAGATTAGTGCTTAGTACTGGGCAAGAACAAGAACAACTTGTTCTTGTTCCTGTGCACAATGGTTTGTGCTCTTACTTTTCTTTGATTACAAGTAATAACAAATCAACTACTTGCCGTAACCATGGCACCGGTTCCAGTCAGTAAGTCAAGAAAGAATAGTCAAGGTATAGGCCAATAGTTTGGGACATTTGTAACTATTATTAAAAGTTAACTAAGCAGAAACAGCTCAAAGCAAAATTCAAACTGAAAGTACAAGTGCTTGCTTATGCATAAGCCAAGATACATTCTTCTATTCTAATTGTAGCTGCGTGATATTTTGTTTTGTTTATGATTCCTGTTTTGGAACCACAAAGTACTGTAAGCCTGCCAAAATGAAAAGTATATATGATCAACGTCACAAGTAATATTGGGATCAACACCTTCAGTTTGGTGTCTGTGTTGTTTCTCCACCCTCTCTTTCGCCGACTCCTCACCATCCGTTCATCTCCTGAGACCCCCTGTTGGAGCTGGTCTCCGACACTGTCCTTCAACCAACTTACAATCTAATGGGAAGATGAACTCAATATGTGCAGGAAACTTGGTAAGAATTCTATTTAATCTACAAATTATCATTATTTTCTCTTAGTGTTTGCTTGGGCAGCTCTGGGAATGGAGCTCTTAATACTTGTCAAAGCCCTTCATTCCATCTTGAATATGCACTTTTCCAGGTCCTAGTTGGGCCTCTCAATTGTGTTCTAAACACTAGGGAAACACCTTGTGTAAATGTGCACTCAGTAAAGCTTTGAAGAATGAAGAAGGTCTGTCAAGTACATTCATGGAGCAGAGTTTTTAAAAGATTCTTTAAAGACGGTACTGTGTGGGACCTAAAGGATCTAACAGAGACTTGACAGAGGCGAGAGGATATTTCTGTTCAGTGGTTCTGGTGCAGATATCTTGCTGAGAAAAATAAAGCCTCTGTGGGCATAAGTGAGGAAGCATAGCCCAGCAGCTTCTGAGGAACTCAGTGTCTCCTGTCTCCTAAACATATTCCTTATAGAGACCATCGGCTCAGTTCCCACAGAACAAGCAGCTCTGCATCTTTCTTTCCCAATAAGTCATCTCAAAGTCAGGTGACCGAGAATGAAGTCACTTATGAGTGACCCCAAAATATAATATTTCTAAAGGAGGGGGGTTGTGTATGAAGTAGATTACTCACAAGCTTCAGGGATTTATTACAGTTAATAAATTGCTTGCAACTCCTCTCCCCAAGCATCCATGTGTTGTACGATAAAGATGAAAACCCCTAGTTAGTGAATAAATACGTTTCTAAACCTAACTTTTTCTACAATAATGATTTTTTTTTTTTATTGGTTGTTCAAAACATTACAGAGCTCAAGACATATCATCTTTCATACATTCGACTCAATTGGGTTTTGAACTCATTATTACAATAATGATTTTTATTTAAACAGAAATTTTGGTAGGTCTATTGTTATGCTATATTGTATCATAATGGGAATGTGTCCCTATACTTTCTCCCTAAAAATTATTTCTTTCTGTCCTGCTCATCAAAAGCAGAGGATTAACACTTAGCATTATCTGTTGTTTATCATAAGTAATTTTCCACACACATCATCTCACTTAAGGAATTTAGGCATCCCAGGGTTTCTGGTTATGTTTTGGGTTTTCTTCCAGTACTGGAGGCATCATGCTAAATCCCTCAGGTTTTGTGATAACCTCTGAAGTTATTTCTACTCTGGCAATACAAGTAGTATTGTGGAAACTTAGACACAAATAGAAGAGTTGCTACGATAGGTCATTACATAAATGCCATCAAAATGGTAATGAAAATATGTACAATATTTTGTAATATGTTTTTAAGGTGTAGGTATATCCTGATTCTGGGATAGTGTTTTTGAAAATTGTGATGGTAAATAAACTACTTTCCAGCAACTCTCACAGAGAAACGAAGATTTCTGGTTTTGGTGTAGCCCTTGCTGCTCTCCATACTAGCACCTGGGCTGCAAAGAAAGCTCTTGGTATAACTGGCTGTTGGTTTCCATTCACCACAAAACGGACCTGTTATTCTGAAAGTTGCCTGTCGCATATCTGTGGCCTCATGAAGGAGTCAAAATCCTCTGATCTCTCACAATTCATTTTCCTGTGATGGAAATTTATAGAGGTCTGGGGCCGACCTGTTGGGAATAAGATTGGCAGCCATTACGAAGTCAAACAACAATAAGTGCTGGCGAGGATGTGGGGAAAAGGGTACACTTGTACATTGTTGGTGGGACTGCAAATTGGTGCAGCCAATTTGGAAAGCAGTATGGAGATTTCTTGGAAAGCTGGGAATGGAACCACCATTCAACCCAGCTATCCCCCTTCTCAGTCTATTCCCTAAAGACCTAAAAAGAGCATGCTACAGGGACACTGCTACATCAATGTTCATAGCAGCACAACTCACGATAGCAAGATTGTGGAACCAACCAAGGTAGGCGGGACTGTCACCTCTAGCAGATCAGGCTTAGTGGCCTGCTGAGGGGCAGGACAGTCCCCTCCCCCAGTGCCTGCAAGGTAGGCGGGACCACCGGCAGAGCAGGCCCAGTGGCTGGTTGGGGCCAGAGCCGGCCCCACCCCCAGTGCCTGCAAGGTAGGAGAACCGGCGACCTACGGGCAGGCCAGGCCCAGCAATCGGCGGACAGACAGAGCTGACACACGCGTCTGCAGGGAACAGGGTCCTGCGACCCACCAGCGGCCTTCTGTGGGGCAGGCCCGTCCCCTCCCCCAGAGCCTGCAAGGTAGGCGGGACTGTCACCTCTAGCAGATCAGGCTTAGTGGCCTGCTGAGGGGCAGGACAGTCCCCTCCCCCAGTGCCTGCAAGGTAGGCGGGACTGCGACCAGCGGCAGATCAGGCCCAGCGGCTGGTTGCGGGCCGGAGCCGGCCCCACCCCCAGTGCCTGCAAAGTAGGAGAACCGGCGACCCACAGGCAGGTCAGGCCCAGAAATCTGCGAAGAGACAGAGCTGACACACGCGCCTGCAGGGAACAGGGTCCTGCGACCCACCAGCGGCCTTGTGTGGGGCAGGCCCGTCCCCTCCCCCAGTGCCTGCAAGGTAGGAGGGACTGTGACCACCGGCAGAGCAGGCCCAGTGGCTGGTTGGGGCCAGAGCCAGCCCCACCCCCAGTGCCTGCAAGGTAGGAGAACCGGCGACCTACGGGCAGGTCAGGCCCAGAAATCTGCGAAGAGACAGAGCTGACACACGCGCCTGCAGGGAACAGGGTCCTGCGACCCACCAGCGGCCTTCTGTGGGGCAGGCCCGTCCCCTCCCCCAGTGCCTGCAAGGTAGGAGGGACTGTGACCACCGGCAGATCAGGCCCAGCGGCTTGTTGCGGCCGGAGCCAGCGCCACCCTCAGTGCCTGCAAGGTAGGCATACCAGGGACCCATCGGGAGGTTAGGCCCAGCAACCTACGTAGAGACAGAGGTGCCCCTCGCGCCTGCTGGGTAGGCGGACCTTCGACCGGCCAGCAGAGCAGACCTAGGGCCCGCCAGCGTGGTAGACAGATCGCACCAATTGGTGGAGGATCACAGCCACCATCTGTCCTGCAAGGGAGACTTTTCAACTATACAAGAGCAATATAAATAAATAGAGGGAAAATCTCAAAAACACAACAGCTTCACCAAGCAGAAAGAAACGCCAGCAGTATGAAAAGACAAGGAAAGAAAGGACCACAGGCAATGCAGGTCAACTCAACTCTAGAAGAGGTAATAGCTGCAACAGATGGAATGTCAGACAGAGAGGTCAGGATATACATGCTTCAGATGATCTGGAGTCTCAAGGAAGACATGAGACAGCAAAATCAGACAATGAAAGATCACATTGACAAGGAACTTCATAAACAAATCCAGGAAGTAAAAGATCAATTTCACAGGGAGATAGAGGAAATAAAAAACAAACAAATACAAATCCTAGAAATGCAGGAAGCAATAAACCAACTTAAAAACTCAATTGAGAAAACTACCAGCAGAGTGGATCACTTAGAAGATAGAACATCAGACAATGAAGACAGAGTATTTCAACTTGAAAAGAGCATAAACAGCTCAGCAAGTCTGCTAAGAAACCATGAGCAGAACATCCAAGAAATATGGGATAATATCAAAAGACCAAACTTAAGAGTCATTGGGATACAGGAAGGCACAGAGCTCCAAACCAAAGGAATAGACAACTTATTCAGTGAAATAATACGAGAAAACTTCCCAGACTTGAAGAATGAGACAGAACCCCAAATCCTAGAAGCCTACAGGACGCCGAATGTGCAAAATCATAAGAGATCCACACCTAGACACATTATAATGAAGATGTCCAACATACAGAATAAGGAGAGAATTTTAAAAGCTACAAGAGAAAGGAAGCAGATTACATTTAGGGGTAAACCAATCAGGATAACAGCTGATCTCTCAACACAGACTCTAAAAGCTAGAAGATCCTGGAATAACATATTTCAAACGCTAAAAGAAAATGGGTTCCAACCAAGAATCGTGTATCCAGCAAAATTAAGCTTCAGGATGGAAGATGAAATTAAAACATTCCATGATAAACAAAAGTTAAAAGAATTTGCAGCTAGAAAACCATCTCTTCAAAAAATCCTTGGCAAAACACTACAGGAAGAGGAAATGGAAAACAACAATGAAAACCAACAGTGGGAGGTAGGACAGTAAAGGGGGGGAAAAATCAAAGAGAAAAACAAATCAGGTTTAACAGCATTAATAAACAAATATGGCTGGAAGAACAAACCATATCTCAATAATAACTCTAAATGTTAATGGCTTAAACTCACCAATTAAGAGACACAGGCTAGTTGAATGGATCACAAAACAAGATCCAACAATATGCTGCCTTCAGGAGACGCATTTGATAGGAAAGGATATACATAGACTGAAGGTGAAAGGTTGGGAAAAATCATATCACTCATATGGACTGCGGAAACAAGCAGGAGTGTCCATACTCATATCAAATAAAATAGATTTCAAACCAAAGTTAATCAAAAGGGATAAAGAAGGACACTACATACTGCTCAAGGGAACCATACACCAAAAAGACATAACAATCATAAATATATATGCCCCAAACAACGGTGCTGCTGCGTTCATCAAGCAAACTCTTCTCAAGTTCAAGAGTCTAATAGACCACCATACAATAATCATGGGAGACTTCAACACACCTCTCTCACCACTGGACAGATCTTCCAAACAAAAGTTGAATAAGGAAACTATAGAACTCAATAACACAATTAACAACCTAGACTTAATTGACATATATAGAATATACCACCCAACATCAAGCAGCTACACTTTTTTCTCAGCAGCACATGGATCCTTCTCAAAAATAGATCATATATTATGTCACAGGGCAACTCTTAGACAATATAAAAGAGCGGAGATAATACCATGCATCTTATCTGATCATAATGGAATGAAACTAAAAATCAACCATAAAAGAAGCAAGGAAAAATCATGCATCACTTGGAGAATGAACAATAGGTTACTGAATGATCAATGGGTTTTAGAAGACATCAAGGAGGAAATTAAAAAATTCTTAGAGTATAATGAAAACACAGACACAACATATCGGAATCTATGGGACACATTGAAAGCAGTTCTAAGAGGAAAATTCATTGCTTGGAGTTCATTCCTTAAAAAAAGAAAAAACCAACAAATAAATGATCTCATACTTCATCTCAAACTTCTAGAAAAAGAAGAGCAAAACAACAGCAAAAGAAGTAGAAGGCAAGAAATAATTAAAATCAGAGCTGAAATTAATGAAATCGAAACAAAAGAAAGAATTGAAAAAATTGACAAAACGAAAACTTGGTTCTTCGAAAAGATAAATAAAATTGACAGACCCTTAGCCATGCTAGTGAAGAGAAGAAGAGAGAGAACTCAAATTACTAGCATAAGGAATGAAAAAGGCAAGATCACGACAGACACTTCAGAAATACAGAAGATAATCAGAAATTATTTTGAATCCTTATACTCCAATAAAATAGAAGATAGTGAAGGCATCGATAAATTTCTTAAGTCATATAATCTGCCCAGATTGAGTCAGGAAGATATAGACAACCTAAACAGACCAATATCAATTGAGGAAATAGAAGAAACCATCAAAAGATTACCATCTAAGAAAAGCCCAGGACCTGATGGGTTTACAGCAGAGTTTTACAAAACCTTTAAAGAGGAACTAATACCAATACTTTTCAAGCTATTCCAGGAAATAGAAAAAGAGGGAGAACTTCCAAATTCATTCTACGAGGCCAACATCACCCTGATTCCGAAACCAGACAAAGACACTTCAAAGAAAGAAAACTACAGACCAATATCTCTAATGAACCTAGATGCAAAAATCCTCAATAAAATTCTGGCAAATCGGATACAAAAACATATCAAAAAAATTGTGCACCATGATCAAGTAGGATTCATCCCTGGTATGCAAGGGTGGTTCAATATACGGAAATCAATAAATGTTATTCACCACATCAATAGACTTAAAAATAAGAACCATATGATCATCTCGATAGATGCAGAAAAAGCATTCGACAAAGTACAGCATCCGTTTATGTTCAAAACTCTCGAAAAACTAGGGATAACAGGAACATACCTCAACATTGTAAAAGCAATTTATGCTAAGCCTCAGGCTACCATCATTCTGAATGGAGAAAAATTGAAGGCATTCCCTCTAAAATCTAGAACAAGACAGGGATGCCCTCTCTCACCACTCCTGTTCAACATAGTTCTCGAAACACTGGCCAGAGCAATTAGACAGACGAAAGAAATTAAAGGCATAAAAATAGGAAAATAAGAACTTAAGTTATCACTATTTGCAGATGACATGATTCTATACCTAGCAGACCCAATATGGTCTACAAAGAAACTGTTAGAGCTAATAAATGAATTCAGCAAAGTGGCAGGTTATAAAATCAACACGCATAAATCAAAGGCATTCCTGTATATCAGCGACAAATCCTCTGAAATGGACACGAGGACAACCACCCCGTTCACAATATCCTCAAAAAGAATAAAATACTTGGGAATCAACCTAACAAAAGAGGTGAAAGACTTATACAATGAAAACTACAGAACCCTAAAGAGAGAAATTGAAGAAGACCTTAGAAGATGGAAAAATATACCCTGTTCATGGATAGGCAGAACTAACTTCATCAAAATGGCGATATTACCAAAAGTTCTCTATAGGTTTAATGCAATGCCAATCAAAATCCCAACGGCATTTCTTATAGAAATGGAGAAAGCAATCATGAAATTCATATGGAAGAATAAAAGACCCAGAATTGCAAAAACAATACTAAGCAGGAAAGGTGAATCAGGTGGTATAACGATTCCAGATTTCAAACTATACTACAGAGCAATAGTAACAAAAACAGCATGGTATTGGTACCAAAACAGGCGGGTGGACCAATGGTACAGAATAGAGGACACAGAAACCAACCAACAAAACTACAACTTTCTTATATTTGATAAAGGGGCTAAAAGCATGCAATGGAGGAAGGATAGCATCTTCAACAAATGGTGCTGGGAAAATTGGAAATCCATATGCAACAAAATGAAATTGAATCCCTTTCTCTCGCCATGCACAAAAGTTAACTCAAAATGGATCAAGGAGCTTGATATCAAATCAGAGACACGGCATCTGATAGAAGAGAAAGTTGGCTATGACCTACATGCTTTGGGGTCGGGCTCCAAATTCCTCAATAGGACACCCATAGCACAAGAGTTAACATCTAGAATCAACAAATGGGACTTACTCAAACTAAAAAGTTTTTTCTCAGCAAAAGAAACAATAAGAGAGGTAAATAGGGAGCCTACATCATGGGAACAAATCTTTACTCCTCACACTTCAGATAGAGCCCTAATATCCAGAGTATATAAAGAACTCAGAAAATTAGACAATAAGATAACAAATAATCCCATCAACAAATGGGCCAAGGACTTGAACAGACACTTCTCAGAGGAGGACATACAATCAATCAACAAGTACATGAAAAAATGCTCACCATCTCTAGCAGTCAGAGAAATGCAAATCAAAACCACCCTAAGATACCATCTCACTCCAGTAAGATTGGCAGCCATCACGAAGTCAAACAATAATAAGTGCTGGCGAGGATGTGGGGAAAAGGGTACACTTGTACATTGTTGGTGGGACTGCAAATTGGTGCAGCCAATTTGGAAAGCAGTATGGAGATTTCTTGGAAAGCTGGGAATGGAACCACCATTTGACCCAGCTATCCCCCTTCTGGGTCTATTCCCTAAAGACCTAAAAAGAGCATGCTACAGGGACACTGCTACATCGATGTTCATAGCAGCACAATTCACAATAGGAAGACTGTGGAACCAACCTAGATGCCCTTCAATAGACGAATGGATAAAAAAAATGTGGCATTTATACACAATGGAGTATTACTCTGCCTTAAGAAATGACAAAATCATAGAATTTGGAGGGAAATGGATGGCATTAGAGCAGATTATGCTCAGTGAAGCTAGCCAAGCCCTAAAAAACAAATGCCAAATGTCTTCTTTGATATAAGGAGAGTAATTAAGAACAGACTAGGGAAGAAGAGCACAAGAAGAAGACCATCATTAAACAGGGTTGAGAGGTGGGAGGGAAAGGGAGAGAGAAGGGAAATAGCATGGAAATGGAACGAGACCCTCAGGTTTATACAAAATTACATACAAGAGGAAGTGAGGGGAAAGGGAAAAATAATACAAGGGGGAGGAATGAATTGCAGTAGTGGGGGTAGAGAGAGAAGAGGGGAGGGGAGGGGAGGGGAGGGGGGATAGTAGAGGATAGGAAAGGCAGCAGAATACAACAGACACTAGGATGGCAATATGTAAAGCAATGGAAGTGAAAGTGATGTGAATCTGCAATCTGTATAAGGGGCAATATGGGAGTGCATAACCCACTTGAATCAAAATGTGAAATATGATATATCAAGAAATATGTAATGGAGGGGTAAGACAAGATAATACAAATGGAAGAAATGATTTACAGTAGAAGGGGTAGAGAGAAAAGGGGAGGGGAGGGGAGGGGAGGGGGGATAGTAGAAAATAGGACTGACAGCAGAATACATCAGACACTAGAAAGGCAATATGTGAATCAATGGAAGGGTAACTGATGTGATACAGCAATCTGTATACGGGGTAAAGTTGGGAGTTCATAACCCGCTTGAATCAAACTGTGAAATATGATGTATTAAGAACTGTGTAAGGTTTTGAACGACCAACAATAAAAAAAAAATAAAATAAAAAAAAAATTAAAAAAATAAAAAGACTTAAAATCAGAAAAAAAAGAAAAAGAAAAAAAAATAAAAAATCCAAAAATATTTTGTTTTCTTTAGTAACAAGAAAGGAGAGCAAATTTCTACGACAAAAGATGAATACACAAAAATTAATAGCTTCCCAGTAATGAGTGGAAGCTAATCAGAAAAAAAATATTGTAACAACAGGAACCAAAAAAATTAATAAGCAGGACTTTCGTTGTGAGGTTTAAAAACATTGTTGAAGGACATATAAGAAAACCTGATGTCAACATGCCCTAAGTTCACCAATGGGGTGAACTTAATTATACCTAATTGTCCATTACCTGTTCTGAAAAATTAATGCAATTCAAATGAAAATCCCACAGAATTTTATATGCAACTAGAGAGCATATATTATTTAATGGTTTAAAGACAGACAAAGAATCTAAGGAAAAATAAATATAAAGTCCATAATGACCCACAAACACTAAAATCTTGTCACCTGACCAAATTAATAACTGTCACATGGAAGAAAAGAAATGTAAGCACCTTCTTCATAACAAAATTAAATTTTCAGTGCTAAAAGAATCTAAAATGTGAAAACTCTTAGATGATCTCATGAAAAGGAAAAAAATCTTAAGCCTCAGAGATCATAATCATAACAGAAATATTAATACATACCTTCACCTATACTTCTCAATAACTTTTGTAGACAGATATTCAAAATTACAGAATTAGTTCAAAAAGTCAAAAAATAGATTTTTGCTGAGTAGTATCTATAATCAGAAGTTTTATATTCATTGAGAATTATTTTAATAGGATATTCAAGCAGACTCTTTTCCTAGTATCTGTATTTTTTACACAGAGCCTGGCATGAGAAGCTTAACACATGTCTCCTGAATGAACACTGGAATGCTTAAATAACTATCAATTATCATTTATCAAAACTGCAGATGTGAAAGAAACAGGAGTAAAGCTGAAACAACATTGCCCTTTTGATTTACCCTGGAAATTGGTTTTATGAATAAACTACAGATAATAACTTGAAAAAAATGGTAATGAAAATATGTACAATATTCTGTAATATGTTTTTAAGGTGTAGGTGTATCCTGATTCTGGGATAGTGTTTTTGAAAATTGTGATGGTAAAAAAAATATTTACCAGGAACTCTCACAGAGAGGTGTAAATTTCTGGTTTTGGTGTGGCCCTTGCTGCTCTCCATACTAGCACCTGGGCTGCAAAGAAAGCTCTTGGTAAAACTGGCTGTTGGTCTCCATTCACCACAAAACGGACCTGTTATTCTGAAAGTTGCCTGTCGCATATCTGTGGCCTCATGAAGGAGTCAAAATCCTCTGATCTCTCACAATTTATTTTCCTGTGATGGACATTTATAGAGGTCTGGGGCTGACCTGTTGGGAATATGCATCGTGCCTTTCCTCTGCAGCTGCTCTGGGACTCCTCAGTGTGCAAACACAACTCAAGGGCAACGGCTTGAGTTCAACTGCAACAATGGAGAGCAGTTAATTCGCTGTTGGATTCATTAATGTCTTGGCAATCACCTGTTTCCAGCATGCAGCGAGAAGATCAGCGTCCTCTCTATTCTGGGATGTGGGTGAGCGAAGTTCAGAGTAAGATTTCTGCTAAGAAGTTGTGGGTGGCTGAAACCTCAAGACTGTTTTCCCTTTCTGCTAGGGAGAGAAGGGGTCAGGGTGGGTGTACACTTATTGGGATGGATTTCACACGGCGTATAAAGTTTTTCCTTCATGTTATATACTTTGCCAGATGGACAGATATCAGAAGCCACAATATTAAAAGCATCCCCACTATCTTCAGCTGATCCACTCCTGCTAAGGGCTGATCCCTTACCAAACGCTGTATGACTTCGTGCCCCTTAATTTTATGATCCTGCTGATGCTCATGACCTGGTGAAGAAATTGTTTGCTATGGAGTTTAAAAGTAGGGGGAAAAAAGAGTCATCAAATAGCTCTTTTGGGCACAGATGGAGAAAAGACAACAAGCTTCAAAGTCTTGTAGTATTTTACTGCACAAAAATAAAAATAAAAGTATTAGATAAAGAGATAATTCTCTAAAACTTAAAATTTTCCATAATACAATGGGGTTTTCCTCATGCTTAGGAGAGACACATTAACAGGACTCCTAAAAGATCTTAGAATGATTATCCATCAGGGAAAGGCAAAGCTAAAGCACATTTGATGAAGCACTTAACACCTTCCAGGGTCGTCACAATAAAAAGAATGATAATGATGTGTTGTTAAGGGAATGAGGAAATCAGAAGCTTTCTTCACCACTCTTAATAATAAGGTAAGCTGGTTCCACTGGTCTGAAAATGATCTGGAACTTCTTCAGAAAGTTAAATATGGAGTTAACAATCCACCTCTTCCACTCCTACTTACAAACTCGAGATAAATAAAAAAGTTGTCCACCAATGATTTGTACATGAATTTTCATATAATGTTCATATTATATATAATGTTCATATTATATATACGAATCTTATTCATATTAGTCAAAAAGTGAAAATTACCAATCTAGCTACTCAAAGAAGCTGAGGCAGGAGGATCACAAATTCAGGGACAACCTGGGCAAATTTACAAGACCCTGTCTCAAAACAAAATTTTTAAAAGGGTTGGGCTTTGGCTTAGTGGTAGAACATTGTTTAGTGTACAGGAGGCTCTGGTTCAATCTCCAGTACGACACCGACACAGACACAAAGTAAAAATCACTATCCAGTGGGAAATGAACAAAGAAATGTGGCATTTTCATGAGATAGAAATCAGTCACAATAAGGAGGAATAAACTAAAATACTAATACAAGCTACAATATAACTGATAATTGCAAACATCCTAAGTGAAAGGAGTCAGATCCAAAAGGCGTATATGGTATTACTTCATTAAAAATCTCTACGGAAACTCGAGTGCATACATGGGTCTTTCAACATGTGAAGGAGAAACACAGAAATGGTGTTTATTTAAAACTTAGAATCAAGATCCAATAGGAAAATGAAAGTCAAAGTCACATTGCAAATAGCACTTCACATTCACTAGTGTTGGCTAGAGCTGCAATATTGGGGAAAAGGAGATTGACTGCTTTGGGTATAGGCTTTTTTTTGGAGAGAAAAGTAATAAAAATATTCTGAAATACCTGTGGATTATAGAACCCAGGTGAGGTCACTATGTGTCACATATTTAGCACAGTGTGCTTCCCCTGGTTGAAGGGGCACCACAGTGATCATGAGACACTGTGTATGGAGAGATCGCTCTTGTAATTGCTGCTGAAGAGTTCACATATTTCTACAACTAAGACATTTCCTAGAATGAAACCATCATCTAGTTCTAATCTCACTATACAGTCTGTCTTCCAGCCAGCTTCCTCAGGGCACTCTGGACCTCGTTGCTTCTCAGGCTGTAAATGATGGGCTTTAACATGGGGGTCAACACACAGAAGAGCACAGAGACCAGGGTGTCTGTGTCCAGCCTTCTCTGGGCCTGTCATAGTGGAAGTTGGCTGTTCCATAAAAGACCACCACGACAGTGAGGGGGGACGCAAAGGTGGAGAACGCCTTCCACCTGCCCTGAGCAGAGGGAATCCCCAGGATGGCCGCCATGATGAGTGCGTAGGAGCCTGCAGTGAAGAGGCAGGGGCTCAGGCCCATGGTGGCACTGACCACGTGGAGCGCAGAATCGTTGACAGAGGTGTCTGAGCAGGAGAGCTTCAGGAGCAATGGGGTGTCACAGAGAAAGTGGCTGATCTTGTGGGGCCCACACAGAGTGAGTTTGATGGCCAGCACCGTGTGTTTGACCAAATTCACCAGCCCACACAGCCAGGACCCAGTCACCAGGCCAACACAGACCTTCACACTCATGATGATTGGGTACTGAGGAGGATGGCAGGTTGCCACACAGCAGTCATACGGCCACAAAGCCAGTAAGACGCCTTCTGTGCCAGCACTTGTCACCAAGATGAACATCTGGAAAAGGCAGCCCTCATAAGAAATGGCCTTCTTCTCCCAGAAGAAGTTCACCAGCAGTACTGGGAGGGTGGTGGATGTGTAGCAGACGTCCAAGAAGCTCAAATTGCTGAGGAAAAAGTACATTGGAGTGTGGAGAGCAGGACTGACCCTGGTGGCCAGTATTATGAGCATGTTTCTTAGGAGAGTGGTAAGGTAAATGACCAGAAAGAGCAGGAAGAACCAGCCCTGTAGGTTGGAGTGGTTAGAAAATCCCAAGAAGATGAATTCAGTGACAAATGATTGATTGCTCATTTCCAATGTTGTCATAGCTACAAAACAGAGAAAAAGAGACCATGATGAGAATGGACTGAGAGCACCCCAAACAGGCTTGTTAATCTGCAGCAACATGGCAAATAATATCGAATGAAAAGCAGCCTGGAGACTGATAACCTGTGGGACTGGTCTCAGGGAATCAGACCCATGGAGCCGCACACTTTTGCAGGGGTGATGGTGGGTGGGAGTAACCAGAGAATTGCTAGAAGCCAACAGAAAGCCATTAGACCTCATCATGGTGTGAAGTCATTTCTCACTGTCTCAGTAATCTCTGTCTCCTGTTGTGCTTTTATGTAAACATAGGATTTTTGGAGAAGTTCATTTTCATTGCAAATATTAAGAAAAAAATTTACAAAGCAGAGTCATCATCTGAAGAAGCATTCGGTGTTGCCTTCAGTGTTTTTCCATGCAGAGTTTTTAGAATGAATGCTTTCAACCTTTCTCTACTTAGAATGATGTTGCCTTGGGTTTAGCATAGATAGCTTTTACAATGCTTTTACAAAGTTCCTTCTGTCACTAGTGTTTCTACTGTTTTGACAGGTAGGGGTGCTATATTTTGTTAAATGCTTTTTCTGCATCTATTGAGATGATCAATAAGCTTACATCTCTCTTAAATAAACTTAATCTCTCCCCTTTGGCTAAACATTCAGATAATCTCCAGTCCTATAAATATTTTAATGAACATTTTCCTACATAAACATTTGTGACCATTTCGAATTATCTCTTCAGAATAAAATTTAAATATGATATAAAAGAATTTGTTTGCAGTTTCTATTTAAAACTAGCTCATGGGAGACATTATATTAAGTGAAATAAGCCAGACACATAAAGAGAAATAGCAGTTTTTCACTTCTTAGTGGAAGCTAAAAGTTGATCTCAGAGAAGTAGAGAGTAGAGCGGTGGTTATTGGAGCCTGGAAGAGAATCAAAAAAATTATTGTGAGTCTGATTTCTCAAAGACGCATGTGAAGAACTGCCTGAAACATGCCCTCTGTGTGTGGTCTTTAAAAAAAATAATAGTGGACTTCTAACAGGGATTAATTCTAATCTGTGGATTTAGGAAACGGTTGTGGGTCCAATCCACTCATAACACCTACTCCCTGGTTCAGTCCACGGTTGCCACACTTACAACAGGCCTGACCAGAATAACCCGGAGGGGGAGATTCACTCTGGCCTCCTGGCTTGGAGGTTTGGTCTGGGGCCAGATGACCCATTGCTGCCTGCCTAAAAAGAGGTGGGACGCCGAGGTGGAAGAAAACAAGGGGGGAAGCGTCCCTAGCTCATGGCAGCCAGAAGGTTGGGGCGGGGGAGGGGACAGGAGGAGACAGTTCACAGCGGACAAGATGTGATTCCCCAGGGCATGTCCCCAGCCACACTCCACCTGCCCACACTCCTATCATTACAGTGGGCCTTTCAGATAATTAACCCACAAAATGGATGGATCCACAGATTAGGTCACAAGTCTCACAGTCTAATCATTTCACCTCTGAACACTGCTACTGTGGCTGACGCTGAGCTTTTGGTAAGGGGATACCTTATTTCTAAGCTATAATAGTCTCTACAGTCCATGTGCTTTGGTTAGAATACCTTCATGTAGTCTGGGAGAGTAATCGGGTGCCAAAACAAGATTAAAAAGAAATATCTGGTAACTGAAGATGTGACATTTGGAGCTTGGGGAAAAGCTCTGAAGAGGAGCCCTGGGTGGAGCACTTTAAAGTCCTGGTGACAAGGACACGAGAGGGCACCTTGTCTGTGAGGTAGCTGAGTGGCAGTGGGATCACTCATTAAAACATAAAAAAAAATGAGAAGGAGCATGTCTGGGGAGAGAAAAGGAGAAAGGAGGTTGGGCCTGGAGTCTGGGTACCTGCGGGTACCCAGAAAAATTCCAGGAGGCAGCGGGACAGGTTCCCAGGAGATAGGCCTGGGAGTCATGGCTTAGAGTGACTGAGAAAGTCACAGGTGCTCACAACGCCAAAAGAGAGCAGGGTGAGAAGAGAGGGCCTGATGGACTGTGTGGAAAAGAAGGTGTCCAGAAGGAGGTTCACGAGCTATCAGCAATCATTCTGCACCACAGTGTCAAAGCTCTGCTCTCTGTACCAGGCCTTCTGCACCCCAATCTGAAACCTCTGCTCTCTATAACCGTCCTTCCGCACCCCAGTCTACAACCTCTGCTCCCTGCAACAATCCTTCTTCACCACAGTCTCCAAGTTCTGCTCTCTGAAACACTCTTTCAGTCACCCAGTCTCGAACATCTGCTCTCTGAAACAGTCCTTCTGCACCTCAGTCTGAAAACTCTGCTCTCTGCAACAATCATTCTGGAACCCAGTCTCCAACCTCTGCATTCTGTAACAGTCCTTCTGCACCTCAATCTCCAAACTCTGCTCTCTATAATATCCTTCTGCAAACCAGTCTCCAAACTGTGATATCTGTAACAGGCCTTCTGCACCCCAGTCTCCAACCTCTGCTCCCTGCAAAAATCCTTCTGCACCCCAGTCTCCAAGTTCTGGTCTCTGAAAGAGTCCTGCTGCAACCCACTCTCGAACATCTGCTCTCTTAAACAGTCCTTCTGCAACTAAGTCTGAAAACTCTGCTCTCTGCAACAATCATTCTGCAAGCAAGTCTCCAAACTGTGCTCTCCGAAACAGTCCTTCTGCACCTCAGTCTCCAAACTCTGCTCTCTATAATATCCTTCTGCACACCAGTCTACAAACTGTGCTATCTGTAACAGTCCTTCTGCACCCCAGTCTCCAACCTCTTCTCTCTGTAACAGGCCTTCAGCACCCCAGTCTCCAAACTCTGCTCTCTGTAAAAGGCCTTCTTTACCCCAGTCTCCAACCTCTTCTCTCTGAAATGATCATTCTGCACCTCAGTCTCCAACGTCTGCTCTCTGCAACAGTCCATCTACACCTCAGTCTCCAATCTCTGCTCTCTGTAAGATATTCCTGCACCCCAGTCTTCACCCTCTGCTCTCTGTAACAGTTATTCTGCACCTTAGTCTCAAAACTCTGCTCTCTGCAACGGTTCTTTTGCACCCCAGTCTCCAACCTCTGTTCTCTGCAACAATCCTTCTGCACCCCAGTCTCCAACCGCTGCTCTCTGTAACAGTCCTTCTATACCTCAGTCTCCAAACTCTGCTCTCTGTAATGGTCCTTCTGCACCCCAGTCTCCAAACTCTGCTTTGTGTATCAGTTGTTCTGCAACCCAGTCTC
>NW_027522796.1:0-77273 GCF_052094955.1 Ictidomys tridecemlineatus | reverse complement strand
CGCTCTCTCCATACACAGTGTCTCATGAACACTGTGCGGCCCCTCCAACCAGGGGAAGTACACTGTGCTAAGTATGTGACACATTGTGACCTCACCTGGGTTCTCTAATCTACAGGTATTTCAGAATATTTTTATTACTTTTCTCTCCAAAAAATGTTTATACCTAAAGCAGTCAATATTCTTTCCCCCAATATTGCAGTTCTAGCCAACACAAGTGAATGTGAAGTGCTATGTGCAATGTGACTTTGACTTGCATTTTCCTAATGGATCTTGATTCTAAGTTTTAAATAAACACCATTTCTGTGTTTTTCCTTCACATGTGGAAAGACCCATGTATACACTCGAGTTTCTGTAAATATTTTTATTGAAGTAATACCATATACGCCATTTGGATCTGACTCCTTTCACTTAGGATGTTTGCAATTTTCAGTTATATTGTAGCTTGTATTAGTATATTAGTTTATTCCTCCTTATTGTGACTGATTTCCATCTTATGATAATTCCACATTTCTATGTTCATTTCCCACTGGATAGTAATTTTTACTTTGTGTCTGTGTGGGTGTCATACTGCAGATTGAACCCGGAGCCTCTTTCACACTAAACATTGTTCTACCACTAAGCCAAAGCCCAACCCTTTTAAAAATTTTGTTTTGAGACAGGGTCTTGCAAATTTGCCCAGGTTGTCCATGAATTTGTGATTATCCTGCCTCAGCTTCTTGAGTAGCTAGATTACAGACCTGCCTGGTCATTTTCACTTTTTGACTAATATGAATAAGATTCGTATATATAATATGAACATTATATATAATATGAACATTATATGAACATTCATGTACAAATCATTGGTGGACAACTTTTTTATTTATCTTGAGTTTGTAAGTAGGAGTGGAAGAAGTTGATCGTTAACTCCATATTTAACTTTCTGAAGAAGTTCCAAATCATTTTCAGACCAGTGGAACCAGCTTACTTTATTATTAAGAGTGGTAAATAAAGCTTCTGATTTCCTCACTCTCTTAACAACACATCATTATCATTCCTTTTATTGTGAAGACCCTGGAATGTGTGAAGTGCTTCATCAAATATGCTTTAGCTTTGCCTTTCCCTGATGGCTTATCATTCTAAGATCTTTTAGGAGTACTGTTAATGTGTCTCTCCTAAGCATGAGAAAAACCCCATTGTATTATGGAAAATTTTAAGTTTTAGAGACTTACCTCTTTATCTAATACTTTTATTATTATTATTGTGCAGTAAAATACTACAAGACTTTCAAGCTTGTTGTCTTTTCTCCATCTGTTTGATGACTCTTTCTTTTTCCCCTACTTTTAAACTCTATAGAAAACAATTTTTTCACCAGGTCATGAGCATCAGCAGGATCATAAAATTAAGGGCCACGAAGTCATACAGGGTTTGGTAAGGGATCAGCCCTTAGCAGGAGTGAATCAGCTGAAGATTGTGGGGATGCTTTTAATATTGTAGATTCTGATATCTGTCCATCTGGCAAAGTATATAACATGAAGGAAAAATTTCATATGCCGTGCAAAATCCATCCCAATAAGTGTACACCCACCCTGACCCCTTCTCTCCCTAGCAGGAAGGAAAAGCAGTCTTGAGGTTTCAGCCACCCACAACTTCTTAGCAGAAATCTCACTCTGAACTTCGCTCACCCACATCCCAGAAGAGAGAGGATGCTGATCTTCTCACTGCATGCTGGGAACAGGTGATTGCCAAGACATTAATGAATCCAACAGTAAATTAACTGCTCTCCATTGTTGCAGTTGAACTCAAGCCGTTGCCCTTTAGTTGTGTTTGCACACTGAGGAGTCCCAGTGCAGCTGCAGAGGAAAGGCAGGATGCATATTCCCAACAGGTCAGCCCCAGACCTCTATAAATGTCCATCACAGGAAAATAAATTGTGAGAGATCAGAGGATTTTGACTCCTTCATGTGGCCAGATATGCGACAGGCAACTTTCAGAATAACAGGTCCATTTTGTGGTGAATGGAGACCAACAGCCAGTTTTACCAAGAGCATTTTTTGCAGCCCAGGTGCTAGTATGGAGAGCAGCAAGGGCCACAGCAAAACCAGAAATCTACGCCTCTCTGTGAGAGTTGCTGGTAAGTAGTTTATTTACCATCACAATTTTCAAAAACAGTATCCCAGAATTAGAATATACCTACACCTTAAAAACATATTACAGAATATTGTACATATTTTCATTACCATTTTGATGGCATTTATGTAATGACCTATCATAGCACCTTTTCTATGTGGGTCTAAGTTTCCGCAATACTACTTGTATTGCCAGAGTAGAAATAACTTCAGAGGTTATCACAATAACTGAGGGATTTACATGATGCCTCCAGTACTGGAAGAAAACCAAAAACATTACCAGAAACCCTGGGATTCCTAAATTCCTTAAGTGAGATGATGTGTGTGGAAAATTACTTATGGTAAACAATAGATAATGCTTAGTGTTAATCCTCTGCTTTTGATGAGCAGGACAGAAAGAAATAATTTTTAGGGAGAAAGTATAAAGACACATTCCCATTATGATACAATATAGCATAACAATAGACCTACCGAAATATCTGTTTAAATAAAAATCTATATTGTAGAAGAAGTTATGTTTAGAAACGTATTCATTCACTAACTAGGGGTTTTCATCTTTATGTTACAACACATGGATGCTTGGGGAGGGGAGTTGCAAGCATTTTATTAACTGTAATAAATCCCTGAAGCTTGTGAGTAATCACTTCATACACAACCTCCCTCCTTTAGAAATATTATATTTTGGGGTCACTCATAAGTGACTTCATTCTTGGTCACCTGACTTTGAGATGACTGATTGGGAAAGAAAGATGCAGAGCTGCTTGTTCTGTGGGAACTGAGCAGATGGTCTCCATAAGGGATATGTCTAGGAGACAGAAGACACTGAGTTCCTCAGAAGCCGCTGGGCTACGCTGTCTCACTTATGCCCACAGTGGCTTTATTTTTCTCAGCAAGATATCTGCACAAGAACCACTTAATAGAAATGTCCTCTCGCCTCTGTCAAGTCTCTGTTAGATCCTTTAGGTCCCACACAGTACCGTCTTTAAAGAATCTCTGAAAAACTCTGCTCCATGGATGTACTTGACAGACCTTCTTCATACTTCAAACCTTCACTGAGTGAACATTTACACAAGGTGTTGCCCTAGTGTTTAGAACACAATTGAGAGGCCCAACTAGGACCTGGAGGAGCGCATATTCAAGATGGAATTAGGGGCTTTGACAAGTATTAAGTGCTCCATACCCAGAGCTGCCCAAGCAAACACTAAGGGAAAATAATGATAATTTGTAGATTACATAGAATTGTTACCAAGTTTCCTGAACATATTGAGTTCATCTTTTCATTAGATTGTAAGTTTGTTGAAGGACAGTGTCGGAGACCAGCTCCAACAGGGGGTCTCAGGAGAGGAACGGATGGTGAGGAGTCGGCGAAAGAGGGGGTGGAGAAACAACACAGACACCAAAGAGAATGTGTTAATCCCAATCTTTGCTTGTGAAGTTGATCATATATACTTTTCATTTTGGCAGGCTTACAGTACTTTGTGGTTACAAAACAGGAATCATTATTCAAACAAAATAAAATATTACATAGCTACAATTAGAATAGAAGAATGTATCTTGGCTTATGCATAAGCAAGCATTTGTACTTTCGGTTCGAGATTTGATTTGAGCTGTTTCTGCTTAGTTAATTTTTAATAATAGTTACAAATGTCCCAAACTATTGGCCTATACCTTGACTATTCTTTCTTGACTTACTGACTGGAACAGGTGCCATGGTTACGGCAAGTAGTTGATTTGTTATTTCTTGTAATCAAACAAAAGTAAGAGAACAAACCATTGTGCAAAGAACAAGAACAAGTTGCCCAGTACTAAGCACTAATCTATCTTCTTAACATTAATTTTCCTTCTCTAGATTTTAATTTAATTTCTCAAAATCTTCCTTGACAGGAATACAGCGAGTTTTTCTTTAAACATTAACAATTTACACTCCACAGCTGAATCATGGTATTTAGAGCAAACAGATCTATGCTTTAGAAGTAGTTGCATTAATTGGGAAAGTCATGATTTTTCCTTTATACTTAATGGTCATATGAGAAATCAAAACTATACTTATTAAAGGAATACAAAAACAAATCAGCCCATTCCCAGAATCATACTGCGCTCCTCCAGAGGATGGACGCCTTGCGCCATCCACCTCAGTAGGGCCTTGAGTCAGGGGAGGAGCACAGCAGGACAGGGATCAGATCTTATCCTCTTTGGGTTTCTTAGTAGATCTGGCTTAGGACTAAATTAGACCCTGTATAGGAACAAAATTGGTTTGAATTGAAACTAACCACTACCAAGAAAAAAAATTTAAAATCCTAAATGGAAAAGAGAATTTTTTATTTTGAATAATTTTATAACTAGAAGACTCTGACATATCGTAAGAGGTAATAATTTGTCTTCCCTTTCCCCTTTATGCTAGAAGAAGCACAGGTGAAATAAAAAGAACTGAAAAAGCTGGCACAGTGGTGCACGCCTGTAACCCATCAGCTAAGGAGGCTGAGGAAGGAGGATAGTGAGTTGAAAGACAGCCTCAGCAAAAACAATGCACCAAGAAACTCAGTGAGACCCTGTCTCTGAATAAAATATAAAATAGGGCTGGGGATGTGGCTCAGTGGACAAGTCCCTGAGTTCAATCTCCGGTAGCTGCCCCCCTACACACCGGCCGCCAAAAAACAGAACTGAAAAAGATGTTAAATGCTGAATTGAGTGCTGAATCTTCAAGACAGGAGGGAGGCTTTTTCCTGGTGAATTTGTTAAGATTTTAAACCTACCAGTTAGAAGTAAGGGCATCCCTGCATGTTAGGTGAAATAGCCCAGCCTCCCCAAAGTTTGTCCTTGGACCAGCATCTCTGGGAACACTTGGAACTCACTGACTGAGGCCAACTGTTCTGCACAATGACCTCTGATATTTCCCTGGGCTCCAAGCACCCGCACCACATGGAAGGATATGAGGACAACTCTGGGCCAGGCCAGATAGCTCATAGATTTCACAGTAATAAATTCACATTGCCACAAGCACCTGAACTCATTCAGATATTTTTCTGAATAAACTGACCTTGTACTGTGTGTGTGTGTGGGTGTGTGTGTGTGTGTGTGTGTGTGTGTGTGAGTGTGTGTGTGTGTGTGTATGTTTTAAGCAATATACAAGGCAACATGAAAATTGGTTTTAAAAATTTTAATCATTTCTTGTGCTATTGAGATCAAATAGGAATCATTGTTTCCCTGATGTGCATAAGGGTTTTCATGATCACACCATTCTTCCTCGTTTTGGTCATGCCCATTTTTTTTTTTTTTTGCGTTTGAGGAAATGAATCCCTAAGTTTAGTCAGAAAAACATTTCATTTATTACCAAAACAAAAAAAAATTCTTCTTCTAAGACTCTGAAATTATTTATTTTATTTTGTTTATATTTAGATTTTAAAATTAGTTGTGCTTAACTGAAGCACCGACTTTCTATTGAAATTTAAATACTTTAAGCTTCTTAAGGCCCTGAGATTTTGAATTTTAATGAAAACTGTGTTGGCCTATTAATCATGTGCAATGAATTATTAGAACCAAAGAAGAGAATGTCTGGGCATTGAAGATAATAAGACAGTTTATTAATATATGGTATTATCATCAGGGAACAAAGTATCAGTACAAATAATAGTTATTACATGATAAATTTTTTGAGTCAATTTCTTTTTGGTTTCTTAAATCATAATTGTTAATACATATTAAATGTACAAATTAATGTACATTATGCAATTTAAAGGGATTCATTGATGTTTCCCTACTTGCATTAATATATTGTGCATTAATTTCAATTCTTTTTTCTGTAAAATGGGGATAATAGGTTATCTTTAGCTTGTTGTGTAAACCAAATAAGTTAATGCATGTAAAAGTCTTATAGGCATTTAATAAGTGCTAGGTATTTTTATCTAATGTGTGTCTCTATTCGTTACTCAATTTGAAAAATCCTGATTGGATTCAGGTATGTAAAAATTCATCTTTTCAAAGAAATTCACTGAGTTTTGATAGAATGGTTTATCCGAAATTCAATCTAATTTTTACAGAAAACATGCCACTTTTAAACTACATTAAACAAGGTTTTTAAAGACAGGATTTTATGTGTATTCAAGCAATCTAAGAAGACTCACACTCAAATTGTTTTTCTATGAAATATGCCCTAGATGATTATGATGATTATGGTTATTATTATTGCAGAGCAGAGGGTTTAATATTAAGTTGATCTAATTCCTATGCTGCATTATATAAATTCTAAGGAGCAAGTACATATTGTGTCACAAAGTGTCATTCATGAGTTATGATTGTTAATAATGGATTCTAATGGTGACCATGATGATGATTCAATCTAATGCCCTACATTAATAAAGAGCAAAGAGGATAAGGAAAATTGTTTGGGTATCACCCTTCACCCTACCCCACACCCGTGACCTACAAGAAATTAGCCAGGAAAACCAAGGAAAAACTTATATGTAGATAAAATTATACAAACATACATTGGGAGATTTTTTTAATGCCCCATGAAATTGTCCCTTCTGAACTGACCTTTATATTTAAGACCTTTACAATAGCAGTATGCACAACTTCAGAGATTGTATTTTTAAATCCCTGAACATTTACGTTTAGTTTTCCCTTTTACACATCCACAGACCATGTACCAATTTCCCATAGTAAAATATGCTGGAACTGCCTTCTATGTGGAATTGTATTTCTTTTTCTGAAAACATATAGATATCTACCTATAAAAGATATTGTCATATTGATCTTTTTGATACGGGGAGTTAAAAGAAAGTACATGTCACTGATTTCTAAATGACTTGAAGTTCATCCAGGTAGTTGATAGAGAAAACAGAGAACGTAAGAAATGTCAAGTACATGTAGCTTCCAGCTCCATTTCAAAGTTGATTTAGTGTAAATCAATGCTAATAAGGTAACCTCTTGTTTAGGGAAATTATTTAGAGAAAGCGATACCTACAACTGAACTAGATAGTGTGGTGTTTTTAGTCATTTCTGGATTCAATTTTACTACAATTTTCGTGAACACCAAGTATCACAAGAATCCCTACTTTCTCTATTTCCTTCTCTACTTTCTCTATTCTCCTGGGGGATTTCATATTTCACCCTTTTCTGTAACAGTTGCCTTCAAGACAATGACTCCCAAATCCACAACTGCAGTTCTAGGCTGTCTGTGAAGGGCATTTCCACGTGATTATCCCACAGATAACTCACATGCAACATTACTCAAATCAAATCCACTAAAGCCTCCTCTACATCTGCTATTCCTCACATATTCCTGTTTTCCTGAGTAATCCCACCAGCTAGCCAGCCTGCCCAAACTGATTTGTTGTCTTTACCGTGTCCTCTTCAACTAGGACTTTAAAGTTCTCCATATCCTTCTCCATGAGGGTTTCAGAGATTTTCTCCCACCTTCAACACAGCACGTTTTCAGATACATACCACTTCATTTTGATCTTGTTTTAGCACTCAGATCACTCTTTTGAACTAAACAGGAGTGTCTAAAACCTGGGGAACGAGGTTTCACAGTTATCGACCCCTGCTCCTTGGTCTCACAAGCACAATTCCATGAGTGGGTCTATCCGCGTGTTCTAGACCTAGAGATCTGATGATTTTCTAAAACCCAGTCTATCTCCCTCCAGATATCTCTGTTTTCAATCTGCACTCACCTGAAAGCGATTTATGGTTCCCTATTGTTGATACTCTGCAATCATCGATGCCCATGCTCATACCCAAGCCTGGCTTCCAGAGACACACCTGGACTCTCTGGTGGCCCATGGCATTGTGGGGGGTGGGACGTTTTCCGAGGTTTCTATTGCCAAGTACCTTGCTAAGAAATCAGGCCTGACACAGCTTCACAGAGCCTAGTCCCGGCCCCATAGGCTGATACCCTGCCACCTCCCCTGAAGTAGCAGGCTCCTCAGAATTACCCAGGGCTTGGCAGCATCCACTGGTACTATCCCACCAGCCCCTTGAAGCCTAGCTGGAGTCTCCATAGAAACAGGGTACATCTCTATGGAAATGGGCTCCCTCCTCCCGCCCCAGTGTGATGCAGCTCTCAGAGAAGCTCAATAGTGAGGGTCGATCCATTTATAGCAATTAGGATAACCAAGTGTTCTGAGCTTGCTGAGCCTTAGATGGCAGATTCCTGCTATATTCTTTGAGATTTCTGCCATCAATGTTGCCTGAGATGCCAACTTGGCATCCCAATAACTATAAGACAGTGTTCTCAGTCAAGACCAATCCCACAACCAATAACACACACACACACACACACACACACACACACACACACACACACATGCACACGCCCATCCATCATGGTGAGCAAGGCTTTGTATCTGTGATACACACCGAATGCACCCACCAATCACATTCACTGCTTCAAACAGATAGTGATCAGGAAACAACTGATGTCACTTGTAAAATGTGATATGTCCTGGACTATCACTGTGTTAAGAAAGAAGTAGAGAAATGCAAAAAATGGGAGAAAATAATTAACCTCTTAGAGACCTAAAAAAATATTTAGATGTGGTTCCAACCAAACCTGAATTAAAAACCATCTTAAAAAAAATGCTTTCACTTCAATTATCAATTTACTTACTTACTTACTTACTTACTTACTTACTTACTTACTGCAGTACTGGGGATTGAACCCAGTGGCACTCTACCATGAAGCTATATCCCCGGCCATTTCAATTATTTGGGGAGGAACACCTTGCAGAGTTTCAAGTTTATGATCCTCCTGCCTTAGTCTTCCAAGTACCTGGAATTACAGGCAGGTACCACTCTTCCCCATTAATTACTTATTTTTAAAATAAGGCTATTTTTAAAAATTGAACTATAATTTGTACTCAAAGAATTCACAGATCTAAAGTGTACAGGTTTATAATATTTTACATATATATGAACTTCCAAAAATCAGGATATAAAACATTTCCATCACTTTAGAAAATTCCTTCATGCCTCAACTGATATCACCCTGAGCTCCAAACAAAAAAAAAGACCACCATTATTACTTGACCATTATAGCTGTTTTGCTAATTTTTGAACTTTATTTAAAGGAAACATACAGTATATATTTTGTATCTGGCTTCTTTCACCCAGAAAATTTTTTTAGATTTGTCAATTTTATTAATATTCCAGTATTTGTGTTTCTAAAGTAACTGAATTATTCCACTTCATGATAAACCGTGATTTGTCTTCTGTCCTTCTGCTGAAGGCATAATATTTGTTTGAGTTATTATGAATTTTTACACAAGAATTTTTGTGAACTGTGCATTAATTTCCTTGGAAATATGCTAGGAGTGGGATTGTTTTGAATAGAATAACTACATTTTTAACTAAATTAAAAATTACTAAATATTTTTGAAAAGTAAGTGTATATACTTCAAATTTCACCTTGAGTATCTATTGAAATAGCTAGAAAGCATGTTGTTTTTATCATTATAATAACCAAAAAGAGCAGAAGCAAATGCAAATTAATGACTTTCCTTGACTTTATTAGAGATGAAGATTATAAGGCAAACAACTAACTGAAGTCTGGGGAGAGATAAGCAACCAAAAAAATCCAGGCGTTTTTTTAACTATGGGAGAACCCACTAGATACATAGGAGTTTATTTATAAAAAAAAACTCAAATAAAAAATAGTTAATGGATTTCTAAAGACTAAGTATAGATTGGTTTAAGAGCATAAAGACCCACAGGGCTATAGACATAAGATATTTGTGTTTTTTCTTTTTTTCTATGGATTCCACCAAATTCTCCCAGGAAGATAGGGAAGTATTCTGAGAAAGTGTCTTTAACGGTATAATTTCTTGGATAGTTGGAGGGACAAAGAGCAGCAACAGCAGCCAAAACTCCTTCCAGACCCATTTCCTGATTTTTTGCATAGAATAAAAGCTGTAATCTTCAGGGGCAAGAGTAACAGAAACTGTTACATTAGGACACTCAACGAAAAACCTTTGCAGCTATGGAAAGGAACAGACCGAAATGTCTAATGTTGGGAGGAATAAGAACTAGGCTCAGCCATGTTGCTAAAAAGTGGGTCACTGTGAAGGCCATATCCCTGTGACTGAGTTTACAGTACCTAAGGCAGGGCTTCCTGGAAACATCAGAAATCCCTTCTCTGTTTCCCACTAGTCCACTAACATGCATTGACTGAAAATAACAGTAGAATACAGCTGAGAATTCTTCAAGAAATAGATTATCTCTGGAGAACAGCGAAGATAGAATACACAAAAGCAAGAAGGGAACAATATTAACAAACTGAACTTAGCCATATAGAATAAGGATAACATTACAGTCAATTGAGATCAATCCCAGAATGCAAGGCTGGTTCAATATTCAAAAATTCAATCAATCGAATTTCCATAGTAACAGACTAAATAAGAAAAAAAAAATATATATATATCATTTCAACAGATGCAGAGAAAATAAGAAAATTCAATATCTATTTACAATAAAAACTATAACTAAATGAAACTAGGGGCAAAGTCCAGTGGTAGAGTGCATGCTGAGTATGCATAAGGCTCTGAATTCAAAACCCAGCACACATACACACAAACAAAAAAAAAACACTAGTAAAAAATAGATAGACATTTTCTAACTTGATAAAAGGCATTGAGTAAATGTAATGTGCCAGACAAATAGCTTATATTATCTCAAAACTTTTTTCAGCAGTTGTCAAATAGACATCATTAATATCCTAAGCAAGGAACAAACTGAGGAATAGAGATGAGCTGACTTTTTTACAAACAACATCTAGTAAACAACAGATGGATTTCAATACACATCTATCTGGACCAAGAGCCTACTGTTTTACTATGATATTTTTCATTTAAGATTGAAAAAGAAACAGAAATTTTAGTTGAAAACAATGAATCACGGATTAGCATGGGTAACATGATAGAAAATCAGTAATTGTATCATTCATTTTTTTTCAGGAAATGTAATGTTTGGTGAGGTAAATCTTATAATACAAAAGACGAAAAATACCTAAGTATATATCATTTGTCAAAATTTCTTGTATCTTATAAAATTAAAAAAATAAAAGTTTCTACTGAAAAAATAGATCAATGTATTTAAATGCAGGTGACTTATAATTTTACTTTTAAGAAATAATCAGAGATAATCACAGATACATATGTATGAAAGCTTCTATTCCAATATTTATGATAGTAAATGGAATGGAAGGTTTCTATGTTCAATAAAAAGGGAGATATTAACTTAATTTCATTTTAGGAAATTAAGATTACAAGGCAAACAACTAAATAGAGTACAACAATATTGGGAAATTTTGCATTGGATATTTTAAAGATAGATAGAGGTAGAATGGGTTGAATGCAAACAGAGCTTTTATTTTGTGACCTGTTCTATTCTTCTGAATAACTTTCTACATTTTCTTTATTTTTCCACAATGAAAACTTATTACTTGAAATAACAGACATACAAAAAAAATTCATCACAGTGAAGCACAGTGTTAGGAGGGAGATACTGTATATTCAATGAGACACAGGGGTTTATAGCTGGTTGTGCATTTTGACCAAGTCTCCATTTATTCTTACAAAAGAGCACCCATGCAAAAGTCTGTGAGAAGTTATGCGCTCTCTAAAGTCACTCTTATACATCTCTTTCCAGAGTCCAGGCATCTATGTATACAATACTATTTGCCATGTTGCTGCAGATTTACAAGCCTGTTTGGGGTGCTCTCAGTCCATTCTCATCATGGTATCTTTTCTCTGTTTTGTAGCTATAATACCATTGGAAATGAGCAATCAATCATTTGTCAATGAATTTATCTTTTTGGGATTTTCCAACCACTCCAACCTACAGGGCTGGTTCTTTCTGCTATTTCTGGTCATTTACCTGACCACTCTTCTGGGGAACATGCTCATATAGTTGCCACCAGGGTCAGTCCTTTTCTCCACACTCCAATGTACATTTTCCTCAGCAATTTGAGCTTCTTTGACGTCTGCTAAACATCCACCACACTCCCAGTACTGCTGGTGAACTTCTTCTGGGAAAAGAAGGCCATTTCTTATGAGGGCTGCCTTTCCCAGATCTTCTTCTTGGTGACAAGTGCTGGCACAGAAGGCTACTTACTGGCTGTTTGGCCAGTATGACTGCTGTGTGGCCACCTGCCGTCCTCCTCAGTACCCAGTCATCATGAGTGTGAAGGTCTGTGTTGGCCTGGTGACTGGGTCCTGGCTGTGTGGGCTGGTGAATTTGGTCACACACACGGTGCTGGCCATCACACTCACTCTGTGTGGGCCCCACCAGTTCAGCCACTTTCTCTGTGACACCCCATTGCTCTTGAAGCTCTCCTGCTCAGACACCTCTGTCAACGAGTCTGCGCTCCACGTTGTCAGTGCCAGCATGGGCCTGAGCCCCTGCCTCTTCACTGCAGGCTCCTATGCACTCATCATGGCGGCCATCCTGGGGATTCCCTCTGCCCAGGGCAGGAGGAAGGCCTTCTCCACCTGTTCGTCCCTCTTCCCTGTCGTGGTGGTCTTTTATGGAACAGCCAACTTCCACTATGACAAGCCCAGAGAAGCCTGGACATGGACACCCTTGTCTCTGTGCTCTTCTCTATGGTGAGCCGCCTGTTGAGCCCCGTCATTCACAGCCTGCGAAGCAACGATGTCCAGAGTGCCCTGAGGAAGCTGGCTGGAGGGTGTGCATCCCTTTGCAAGTTCAAAGTCTAGACCAATCTTCAAACTGGAGTATACAGTCATCTGAAAAAAGATGTCTCCCAGGGACTTTTAGGCACCTGGTTAGAGAGTCTGTATCTGGAGCTTTAACTCCAACTCCCGCCTTTAAAATCTCTGATACTCCTTTATCTCTTCTCTTTTCACAAACACCCTTTTCCCACATTCAGGTTCAAGTGTTTCGGACACCTTGTGTGGGTGTTCAGCACCATCTCTGTCCTTCTGTGTTCTCCCCACACCAAAGGGACAGAAAGTACGAGAACCTCGTTTTCCACACTCCCCCGAAGGCAGGCCTCCATTTTAAGAGGTTATGTCAAGATCAGCCAAACACTAGGCAGAGAGGAAGAAAGGAAAGAAAGAAAGCAGGTTCTTTTGGATCCTATAGCAGCAGCATCAAACCAGCCCTGTAGAGGCAGGAACTAATCTCCTTGGTTCCAGGAGCTGTGTGTGCAGGCTCCTAGACAGCTGTTCATGAATGTAGGTCACAGTAGCGTGGAATGAGCGTCTCTTTCCAGGGAAACTAGGGTTTCCATGTATGGGGTGGTGTCACCTGCCCTATTTTCCTTCTTTCCTTCAAGATCTCCCAACCATTTTGTAACTTTTTTCTGTGTCAACTTCCTCTACCCTAAGACATCAAGAGTCGTTCTTCATCTCTACCTGACCACGGTGGCACTGACCACAATAGTGGTTTACATCAGAGATGGTTCTAGATAACAGATCAGAAGGGGTAGGTTGGATGTCTTACCTGAGGGTATTGAATATGTTGATGATATCACAGCCCATGGGAAAGGAGACCTGATAATTCCTGGTGTGCAATGACCCAACAGAGACTTTAAGTTATCGTAGCCTGAAATCAAATGTCTATGCAAAACTGAGCTTTGGAATAACACCATCGACCTTCAGGGTGGGAATGAACATTACAACATGACTACAGACTGCTGTTACTGACTGGAGTGGGAGACTTACAGAAAAAAAATGATAGGTTGAAACATTATATTCCTCCTTCAAGTCAGGTTCAGATCATCAGAAATATTTTCTCTCTGGAAACTGATAAAGGTTAATATCAGAATAAAACATCCAATTCTCCAAATTGTAGAAGTACAAAGAAAATTATAAATAAACAATTTCTCCAGGTCTCTCTTATTTCAATTAGGACATTAATGGGGGAATGATTGAGACCCTGTTAATTAGAATGGCAAAATACCAGTGGAATTAGACAAATCTCAGAGCCTTGAACCCTGAAATCTCCATTAACACTCTTTGCTGTCAGAAGCAGCCCCTCCTCCCCCGAGGAGTCTAGCTTTCCCTAAATTGAAGACTCTATGGTGACTCTACCAGGGCAGTTATCTTTTTTTTTTTTAAGAGAGAGTGAGAGAGGAGAGGAGAGGAGAGGAGAGAAGAGAGAGAGAGAGAGAGAGAGAGAGAGAGAGAGAGAGAGAGATAGAGAGAGAGAGACAGAGAGAGACAGAGAGAGACAGAGAGAGAGAGAGAGAGAGAGAGAGAGAGAGAGAATTTTTAATATTCATTTTCTAGTTTTCGGTGGACACAACATCTTTGTTGGTATGTGGTGCTGAGGATCGAACCCGGGCCGTACGTGTGCCAGGCAAGCGCACTACTGCTTGAGCCACATCCCCAGCCCAATTGTCTTTAAGATGCTCATCGATCATCCCACATTGTCACCAGACTCTTAATTGGGGTCTGATCCTAGAAGCCTAAGGTAAGAGTATAAAATAGAGCCAAGGAGAGTATAAGGGTCACACCAAAATAAAAGGTAAATATTTTACTGTATTTTGTTAATAGGAGCCTTAAGAATATATAAGAGAATTTGTTTTAGTTTTCTAGACCAAAAAAGTCAGGACATATTGCTGGATCATTTTGAATGCAGTCACAGGGACGTAATCACCAGAAATATTAGGTCCAAGGATTTTCCTGAGCCACGGGGAGTGGCTATTAGACTCTCTTTGGTTGATGGACTGAAATCTGGACTCAGTGTTTGCTTAAGTTCAATGACCAATATGATCCTGGAATAATTGAGAGGATGGTGATCAGATATAAATAAGGTGTTGGATGGCGTGTTATGTGACCCCTTCCCTGGCCTCACAGCTGGATCTGGAGGAGGGCGTGGAGCACCAGCCTTTGCCAAGGTCTCGTGGACATGCGTTCAAAAGGCAGCACCAGATCCTTGTGAAACCCGCAGCCGCTGTCCTCGGCAGCCTGGGAAGACATTGACAGATGGCATCATTGAAACAGGCTCCCTGATTTCAGTGACATTAAGGGGACCCTGAAGTAGAAGAGGCCATGTGGTGGAGCAGTGATCAGAACATTCGAATCTGTAGAGATTTTTGACAGTGGTAAATGATCGTGGTATTTATAGATGGGAAAAAATGGGCACCCTCCTAGAATAGTGCCTGTGCCATGTAATGAGAAACTCTTCTTTTCACACTTCATTGGTGCATTGTAGTGGTCCATAATGGTGGAATTTGCTGACACATATTTGAACATGCACACAAAATAACCGTGAACTTTGGCCAATATTATTCCAATATTTCCCTTTTTCTCACCTCCTCCCCTGGTGCCTTTACTCTACTGATTTTCCTTCAACTTTCATGATGAGACTCCCTTCCCAACTTTCTTTCCTTTTCCCCCTCTAGCTTTAACAGAGGAAAAACATACAGCCCTTAACTTTCTGAGTTGCTTACTTCCATTAATGTTCTGAAGATCCATCCATCTTCCAGCATGACATAATTTTGTAATTCTTTATGGCTGAATAAATTTCTAGTGTGCATATATCAGATGTTCTTTATCCATTCGTCCACTGATGTCACCTCAGCTGGTTCATGGGCATGTATGTGTCATTATAGTATGATGACTTTGATCTGCTGTGATAAATACCAAGCAGAGGTAGAGCTGGGTCACAGCGTGGTCTATGGCTACTCCTGAGGAGCCTCCATGCTGATTTTTGTGGTGGTTGTGCTAATTTACATGCCCACCAACAGGGTGAGAGTGCTCCTTTCTCTCCAATTCTCTCCTTGTCACACTCATTTTTGTTTGTAATCTTGGTGGTTGCCTTTGTCACTTAAGTGAGATGAAATCTCAGGGTAGTCTTGACTTGCAAGTATTTTCATATATTTGTTGGCCACTCACATATTTTCTTCTAAGACATGTCTGTTTAGTTCATTTAGTTTCCCATTTGGTAATTGGGTTATTTGATAATTGGGTTATTTAATAATTGTGGGTTTGATGTTAAGTTTTTTGAGTTCTTTATTGATATTCTGAATATTCATCCTCTTTTAGAAGAGCACCTCATAAAGATTTTCTCCCTTTCCGTCGGTTTTCTCTTCATATTCTAATTGTCTCCTTTGCTGTGCAGAACCTTCTCAATTTGATGCCATCTTATTAGCTAACTTTTGGTTTTATCTCCTGAGCTTTGGTATCCTATTGAGAAAGTCATTGCCTCTGCCTGTAGGTTGGAGTATTGACTTTGTTTTTTCCTAGAAACTGCATAATTTCTGGTCTAGTGCCTGGGTCTTTAGTGCATTTTGAGTTGATTTTTTGCAGGGTGAGCAATAGTTCAGGTCTACTTCTTTTGCACTTGGAAAGGGATGTAGAAGGACTGTTTCAGAGAGTAGATGTCAAAGATTGGGGTGCAGAAGAACTGTTGCAGAGAGCAGAAGTTGGAGACTGAGGTTCAGAAAGAGTGTTACAGAAAGCAGAGTGTGGAGACTGGGGTGCACAAGGATCATTGCAGAGAGCAGACTTTTCAGACTGAGGTGCAGAAGAACTTTTGCAGAGAGCAGATGTTGGAGACTGGGGTTCAGAAAGACTTTTGCAGAGAACAGAGGTTCGAGACTGGGGTTTAGAAAGACTATTGCAGAGAGCAGAGGTTGGAGACTGGGGTTTTGAAAGACTATTGCAGAGACCAGAGGTTGGAGACTGGAATGGAGAAGGCCTGTTGCAGAGAGCAGAGTTTGGAGACTGTTGTGCAGAAGGACTGTTACAGAGAACATAGTTTGGAGACTTTGTTGCAGAAGGATCTTACAGAGAGCAAAGTTAGGAGACTGAGGTTCAGAAGGACTGTTACAGAGAGCAGAGGAAGGAGACTTGGGTGTAGGGCGGTCATTGCAGAGAACAGAGAATTCAGACTGAAGTGCAGAAGGACTGTTGCAGAGAGCCGATTTTGGAGACTGGGGTGCAGAGTGACTGTTGCAGAGAGCAGAGGTTGGAGACTGGGGTGAAGAAGGATCGTTGCAGAGAGCAGAGGTTGGAGACTGGTGTGCAGAAGGACTGTTATGGAGAGCAGAGTTTGGACACTTGGTTGCAGAAGAATCTAACAGAAAGCAGAGTTTGGAAACTGAGGTGCAGAAGGACTGTAACAGAGAGCAGAGTTAGGAGACTGTGGTGCAGAAGGACTGATACAGAAAGCAGAGGTTGGAGACTAGGGTGCAGAAAGACCATTACAGAGTGCAGAAGTTTGAGACTGCGGTACAGAAAAACTGTTACAGAGAGTAGAGATTGGAAATTCGGGAGCAGAAGGACTGTTTCAAAGAACAGAGTTTGGAAACTGGGTTGCAGCAGAACTGTTGAAGAAAGCAGAGGTTGGAGAAGGAATGTTACAGAGAGCAGAGTTTGCATACTGGCGTGAAAAAGGACCTTACAGAGAACAGAGTTTGGAGACTGGGGTGCAGAAGGAGTGTTAAGGAGAGAAGACATTGAAGACTGGGGTGCAGAAGGATCGTTGCAGAGAGCAGAGGTTGGAGACTGAGGTGCAGAAAAACTGTTACAGAGAGCAGAGTTTGGAGAGTGAGGTGCAGAAGGATCGTTATAGAGAGCAGAAGTTGGAAACTGAGTTGCAGAAGAATCGTTGCAGAAAGCAGAGGTAGAGACTGGGCAGACGAAGGATCTTCACAGAGAGCAGATGTGGGAGACTTGGGTGCAGAAGGACTGTTACAGAGAAAACAGGTTGGATACTAGGGTGCAGAAGGAATGTTGAAGAAAGCAGGGTTTGGAAACTGAGATGCAGAAGGACTGTTACACTGAGAAGACGTTGGAGACTGGGTTGAAGAATTATGATACAGAAAGCTGAGGTGGGAGACTGGGGTGCAGAAGGACCGTTACAGAGAGCAGAGGTTGGAGACTGGCGTGCAGAAGTACTGTTTCAGAGAGCAGAGTTTGGAGACTGGGGTGCAAAGGCCTGCTACAGAGAGCAGAGGTTAAAGACTGGGTTGCAGAAGGACTGTTATAGAGAGCAGAGTTTTGAGGCTGGGTTCCAGAAGGATCTTACAGAGAGCAGAGGTTGGTGACTGAGGTGCAGGACGACAGTTACAGAGAGCAGTGGTTGGAGACTGGGGTGCAGAAGGATCGTGCAGAGAGCAGAGGTTTAAGACTGAGGTGCAGAAGTACTGTTACAGAGAGCAGAGGTTGGAGACTGAGGTGCAGAAGTATGGTTACAGAGAGCAAATTTTGGTGACTAAGGCACAGAAGGACTGTTACAGAAAGCAGAGGTTAGAAATTAGGGTGCAGAGGGTCCGTTATAGAAAGCAGAGCTTGGAGACTGCGGTATACAAAGACTGTAAAAGAGAGCAGTGGTTGAAAAATATGGTGCAGAAGGACTGTTACAAAGAGCAGAGGTTGGAGACTGGGGTGCAGAAGGATTGTTACACAGAGCAGAGGTTGAAGACTGGGGTGTAGAAAGACTGTTGCAGAGAGCAGAGGTTGGAGACTTGGGTGCAGAAGGACTGTTGCAAAGAGCAGAATTTGAAGACGGAGGTGTAGAAGGACTATTAAAGTGACCAGAGCTTTGAGACTTGGTGCAGAAGGACTGTTGCAGGGAGCAGGTTTTGGAAACTTGGGTGCAAAAAGACTTTTGCAGAGAGTAGAATTTGGAGACTGCGGTGCAGAAGGACTGTTGCAGATAGCAGAGGTTGGAGACTGGGGTGCAGAAGGACTGAAACAGAAATCAGAGGTTGGAAACTGAGGTGGAGAAGGACCATTACGAAGAGCAGAGTTTGGAGACTGCAATACAGGAGGACGTTTACAGAGAGAAGAGGTTGGAGACTGGAGTGGAGAAGAACTGTTTTAGAGTGCAGATGTTGGAGACTGGTATGCAGAAGAACTGTTGCAGAGAGCTGTGGTAAGAGACTGAGATGCAGAAAGAATGTTAAAAAGAGCAGAGTTTGGAGATTGGGGTGAAGAAGGACTGATACAGAGAGCAGAGTTTGGAGACTGGTGTGCAGAAGGCCTGTTACAGAGAGCAGAGGTTGGAGACTGGGTACAGAAGGGCTGTTACAAAGAGCAGAGTTTGGAGACTGGGTTGCAGAAGAATATTACGTAGAGCAGATTTTGGAGACTGCGGTGCAGAAGGATTGTTAAAGAGAGCAGAGGTTGGCGACTGGGGTGCAGTAGGATTATAGCAGAGAGCAGAGGTTGGAGACTGTTGTGCAGAAGGATCATTGCAGAGAGCAGAGGTTGGAGACTTGGGTGCATAAGGACGGTTTCAGAGAGCAGATGTTGGAGACTGGGATGCAGTAGGATCTTTGCAGAGATCAGAGATTAGAAACTGGGTTGCAGAAGGATTGTTACACAGAGCAGAAGTTGAAGACTGGAGTGTAGATAGACTGTTGCAGAGTGCACAGTTGGGAGACTGGGGTGCAGAAGGACTGTTATAGAGAGCAGATTTTGGAGACTGAGATGCAGAAGGACTGTTACAGAGAGTAGAGGTTGGAGACTGGAGTGCAGAAGGACTGATACAGAAAGCAGAGGTTGGAGACTTGGGTCCAGAATAAACCTTACAGACAGCAGAGGTTAGAGACTGCAGAACATAAAAACTGTTACAAAAAGCAGAGCTTGGAGAATAGGGTACAGAAGGACTGCTGCAGAGAGAAGAGGTTGGAGAATGGATGCAGAAGGACTGTTTCAGAGAGTAGATGTTAAAGACTGGGGTACAGAAGAAGTGTTTCAGAGAGCAGAATTTGGAGACTTGGGTGCAGAAAAATTGTTCCAGTGAGCAGACGTTGGAGACTGGGGTGAAGAAGAACTGTTACCGAGATCAGAGTGTTGAGATTAAGGTGCAGAAGAATCATACAGAGAGCAGAGTTTGGAGAGTCGGGTGCAGACGAAATGTTGCACAGAGGAGAGGTTAAAGACTGGGGTGCAAAAGGACTGTTACAGAGAGCAGAGTTTGAAGACTGGGTGGCAGAAGGATCTTACATAGAGCAGAGGTTGAAGACTGAGGTGCAGAAGAAATGTTACTGAGAGCAATGGTTGGAGACTGGGGTTCAGAAGGATTTTGGCAGAAAGCAGAGGTTGGAGACTGAGGTTCAAAAGGATTGTTACAGTGAGCAGTGGTTGGAGATTGGGGTGAAGAAGGACTGTTACGGAGATCAGAGTTTGGAGACTGGGGTTCCTAAGGATCTTTCATTCAGCAAAGGATGGAGACTGCGGTGCAGACAAACTGTTGCACATAGCAGAGTTTGAGACTTGGGTGCAGAAGGACTGTTACAGAGAGCAGAGTTTGGAGACTGGGTTGCAGAAAGATATTATATAAAGCAGAGTTTGGAGACTGAGGTGCAAAAGAAGTGATACTAAGAGCAGAGTTTGTAGACTGGGATGCAGAAGGACTGTTCCCGAGAACAGAGGTTGGAGACTGTCCTGCAGAAGGACCGTTGCAGAAAGCAGAGGTTGGAGACGGGGTAGAGAAGGAATGTTACAGAAAGCAGAGTTTTGAGACTGAGTTGCAGAAGGACTGTTACAGAGAGCAGAGGTTGGAGACTGGGGTTCAGAAGGTCTGTTGCAGAGAGCAGAATTTGGGGACTGAGGTGCATAAGGACTGTTACAGAGAGCAGAGTTTGGAGACTGGGGTTTAGAAGGACTGATACAGAAAGCAGAGGTTGGAGACTGGGGTGCAGAGAGCAGTGTTTGGAGACTGCAATATAAGTGGACTGTTACAGAGAGCAGATGTTGGAGAATGGTTTATAGAATAACTGTTTCAGAGTGCAGATGTTGGAGACTGGGATTCAGAAGAACTGTTGCAGGGAGCAGAGTTTGGAGACTGGGGTGCAGAAGAACTGTTGCAGAGAGCAGAGGTTGGAGACTGAGGTGCAGAAAGAATGTTACAGAGAGAAAAGGTTTGAGACTGGGGTGCAAAATTACTGATACAGAACACAGAGGTTGAGACTGGGGTGCAGAAGGACCGGTACAGAGAGCAGAGGTTGGAGACTGTGGTACAGAATAACTTTTGCATAGAGCAGGGGTTAGAGAATTGGGTGCAGAAGGACATTTACAGAGAGCAGAGGTTAGAGAATGGGTTGCAGAAGTAAGGTTGCTGAGTTCACAGGTTTGAGACAGAGGTGCAAAAGTACTGTTACAGAGAGCAGAGGTTGGAAACCATGGTTCAGAAAAACTTATACAGAAAGCAGAGTTTTGAGACTGGGATTCAGAAGGACCGTTACAGAGAACAGAGGTTGGAGACTGCGGTACAGAAAGACTGTTACAGAGAGCAGAGGTTTGATACTGGGGAGTAGATAGAATGTTGCAGAGAACAGATGTTGGAGACTGGGTTGCAGCAGGACCATTAAATAAAGCAGATATTTTAGACTGCGTTGGAGAAGGAATGTTACAGAGAGCACAGTTTGGAAACTGGGGTGCAGAACGACCTTACAGAAAACAGAGGTTGGAGACTGCAGTGCAGAAGGAGTGTTAAGAAGAGGAGACTTTGGAGACTGGGGTGCAGAAAGACTGTTGGAGAGAGCAGATGTTGGAGACTGCGGTGCATAAGGATCGTTGCAGAGAGCAGAGGTTGGAGACAAGGGTGCAGAAGGACGTTTGCAGAGAGCAGAGGTTGGAGTCTTAGTTGCAAAAAAACAGTTACAAAGAGCAGATGTTGGAGACTCGGGTGCAGAAGGATCGTTGAAGAGAGAAGAAGTTTGAGACTGAGTTGCAGAAGAATCCTTGAAGAGAGCAGAGGTGCAGACTGGGCTGCAAAGAGAAGACGTGGGAGACTGCGGTGCAGAAGGACTTTTACAGAGAGCACAGGTTGGAGACTGGGGTGCAGAAGGAATGTTGCAGAAAGCAGAGGTTGGAGACTGGGGTGCAGAAGGACTGTTGCAGAGAGCAGACGTTGGATACTGAGATGCAGAAGAACTGTTACACAGAGCAGACGTTTGAGACTGGGGTGAAGAATTATGACACAGAAAACAGAGGTGTGAGACTGGGGTGCAGAAGGACCTTTACAAAGAGCAGAGGTTGCAGACTGGAGTGCAGAAGGACTGTTTCAGAGGGCAGAGTTTGGAGACTGGGGTGCATAAGGCCTGCTACAGAGAGCAGAGGTTGGAGACTGGGTTGCAAAAGGACTTTTATAGAGAAAAGACTTTTGAGGCTAGGTTGCATTAGGATCTTACAGAGAGCAATGGTTGGTGACTGTGGTGCAGGACGAATGTAACAGAGAGCAGAGGATGGAAATTTGAGTACAGAGGGACCATGATAGAGAGCAGAGTTTGGAGACTGTGGTATATAAAGACTGTAACAGAGAGAAGAGGTTGGAGTATATGGGTTAGAAGGACTGTTAAAAAGAGCAGAGGTTGGAGACTGGGGTGCAGAAGAATTGTTATAGAGAGTAGACGTTGGAGTCTGGGGTGCAGAAGGACTTTTACACAGAGCAGAGGTTGAAGATTGGGGTGCAGAAGGACTGTTGCAGAGAGCAGAGTTTGGAGACTTGGGTGAAGAAGGACTTTTGCAAAATGCAGAATTTGGAGAAAGAGGTTCAGAAGGACTGTTGAGGAGAGGAGACGTTGGAGACTAGGGTGCAGAATGATCATTGCAGATAGCAGAGGTTGGAGACTGAGGTGCAAAAAGAGTGTTACGGAGAGCAGAGGTTGGAGACTGTGGTGCAGAATGCCTGTTACAAAGAGCAGTGTGTGGAGAAGGGCTTTAGAAGGACTGCTACAGATCACAGAGTTTAGAGACTGGGTTGAAGAAGGATCTAACAGAGAGTAGATGTTGGGGACCCAGGTGCAGAAGGACTGTTAGAGAGAGTAGAGGTTGGAGACTGAGGTGCAAAAAGATCGTAGCAGAGAACAGCGTTTTAAGACTGAGGTGCAGAAGGACTGTTGCAGAGTCCACAGGTTGGAGACTGGGGTGCAGAAGGACTGTTGCAGCGAGCAGACGTTGGAGACTGGGGTGCAGAAGCCTTGTTATAGAGAACAGAATTTGGAGACTGAGGTGCAGAAGGGCTGTTAAGGAGAGGAGAGTTCAAAGAAGGGGTGAAGAAGGTCTGTTAGAGAGGGCAGAGTTGGGAGACTGGGTTGCAGAAGGATCTTACCGAGAGCAGATGTTGGAGACTGAGGTGTAGAATGATCGTTGCAGAGAGAAGAGGTTGTAGACTGGGGCCCAGAAGGCCTTTTAAAGAGAGCATAGGTTGAAGACTGGGGTGCAGAATGACTGTTATAGAGAGAAGAGTTATGGACTGAGTTGCTGAAGGATCTTACAAACAGCAGAGTTTGGATACTGAGGTGCAGGCGAACTGTTACAGAGTGCAGTGTCTGGAGACTGGGATTCAGATGGATACTGCAGAGAGAAGAGGTTTTAGACTGAGGTGTAGATCGACTGTTATAGAGAGCAGAGGTTGGAGACTGAGGTGCAGAAGGACTGTTAAGGGGAGCAAATTTTGGAGACTGTTGCAGAAGGATCTTACATTGAGCAGAGTTTGGAAACTGAGGTGCAGAAGAACTGTTACAGAGAGCAGATGTTGAAGTCTGGGATGAAGAAGGATTGTTGCAGAGAGCAAAATATTCAGATTGAGGTGCAGAAGAACTTTTGCAGAGAGCATATGTTGGAGACTGGGGTGTAGAAGTTTCGTTATAGAGAGCAAAAGTTGGAGACTGCAGTACAGAAGGACTTTTGCAGAGAGCAGAGATTGGGGACTAGGGTATCCAAAAACTTTTTCAGAGAGCAGATGTTGGAAACTGTTGTTCAGAAGGACTGTTGCAGGGAGCAGAAGATGGAGAATGGGAAGCAGAAGGACTTTTGAAGAGAGCAGAGGTTGGAGACTTAGGTACAGAAGGAAGGACAAAGAAAGCAGAGGTTGGAGACTGGCTTGCAAAAGGACCTTTAAAGAGAGCAGAGTTTGGAGACTGGGGTACAGAAGGACTGTTACAGAGCGCAGAGTTTGGAGACTGGGGAGCAGAAGGAGTGTTGCAGAGTACAGAGTTTGGAGACTGGGGTGCAGCAGGACCGTTGCAGAAAGCAGAATTTAGAGACTGGCGTGGATAATGAATATTACAGAGAGCAGAGTTTGGAAACTGGGGTCAGAAGGATCTTTCAGAGAGCAGACGTTGGAGACTTGGGTTCAGAAGGATCGTTGCAGAGAGCAGAGTTTGGACACTGAGGTGCAGAAGGACTGTTGCAGAGAGTAGATGTTTGAGACTGGGGTGCAGAAGAACCGTTTAGAGAGCAGATGTTGGAGACTGGGGAGCAGAAGGACTCTTTCAGAGAGCAGAGGTTGAAGACTGAGGTGGAGAAAGACTTTTACAGAGAACAGAGTTTGGAAACTGGGGTGCAGAAGGACTGTTGCAGAGAGCAGAAGTTTAAGACTGAGGTACAGAAGGATCATTGCAGAGAGCAAAGTTGGAGTTAGGATGAAGAAGCACTGTTACACAGAGCACACGTTGCAGACTGGGGTGCAGAAGGAATTTTGCAGACACCAGAGGTTGTAGACTGGGGTGCATAAGGACTGTTGCAGATAGCAGAGTTTGGATATGAGGTGCAGAAAGACTGTTACAGAGAGCAGAGGTTGTAGACTGGGGTGCAGAAGGACTGTTGCAGAGAGCAGAGGTTGGAGACTGGGGTGTAGAAGGACTTTTGAAGAGAACAGACGTTAGAGACTGGGGTGCAGAAGGATCGTTGGTGGGAGCAGAGTATGAAGACTGGGGTGTAGAAGGACTGTTGCAGAGAGCAGAGGTTGGAGACTGGGGTGCAGAAGGATCGTTGGTGGGAGCAGAGTATGAAGACTGGGGTGTAGAAGGACTGTTGCAGAGAGCAGAGGTTGGAGACTGGGGTGGAGAATGACTGTTGCAGAGAGCAGATGTTGGAGACTGTGGTGCAAAATGACTGTTGCAGAGAGCAGAGAATGGAGTCTGGGGTGCAGAAGGACTGTTGCAGAGAGGAGAGGTTGCACACTGAGTTGCAGAAGGACGGTTACAGAGGGCAGAGTTTGGAGACTGTGGTTCAAAACGACTGATATAAAAAGCAGAGTTTGGATACTGGGGTGCATAAGGACCCTTACAGAGAACAGAGGTTGGAGACTGTGGTACAGAAGGACTGTTACAGAGAGTAGAGGTTGGAGCCTAGGGTGCATAAGAACCGATGTCGAGAACAGAGGTTGGAGACTGTAGTGCAGAAGGACCATTGGGGCGATCAGAGTATGGAGACTGGGGTGTAGAAGGACTGTTGCAGAGAGCAGTGATTGAAGACTGAGTTACAGAAGGACGGTTACAGAGAGCAGAGGCCTGAGACTGGGGTGCAGATTGATTATTGCTGAGAGTAGAGTTTTCAGACTGAGGTACAGAAGAACTGTTGCAGGAAGCAGATGTTGGAGACTGGGGTTCACAAGAACTGCTGCAGCTAGCAGAGGTTTCAGACTGGGGTCCAGAAGGATCGTTGCAGAGAGCAGAGGTTCAAGACTGAGATAGAGAAGGATCGTTGCAGAGAGCAGAGGTTCAAGACTGGGATGCAGAAGGATAGTTAGAGAAAGCAGAGTTTGGAGACTGGGGTGCAGAAGGACTTTTACAGAGAGCACAGTTTGGAGACTGGGGTGCAGAAGAAATTTTGCAAAGAGCAGAGGTTGGAGATTTGTTTGCAGAAGTACTGTTGCAGAAAGCAGAGTTGGAGACTGAAGTGCAGAAAAACTGTTGCAGAGAGCAGTGTTTAAAGACTGGGGTGCAGAAGGACTGTTACAGAGAGAGACGTTGGAGACTAGTTTTCAGAAGTATCTTACAGAGAATAGAATTTGGAGACTGAGGTGCTGAAGGACTATTACAGAGAGCGGAGTTTCGAGACTGGGGTGCAGAAGCATCATTACAGAGAGCAGAGGTTGGAGACTGGGGTGCAGACGAATGCTACAGAGAGCCATGGTTTGATACTGGGGTGCAGAAGGAATGTTGGAGAGAGCAAAAGTTGCAGACTGTTGTGCAGAAGGACTGTTGCTTAAAGCTGAGGTTTGAGGCTGAGGTGTTTAAGGACTGTTACAGAGAGCAGAGGTTGGAGACTGGGGTGCAGAAGGATTATTGCAGAGAGCAGTGTATTTAGACTGAGGTACAGAAGAAATGTTGCAGAGAGCAGATTTTGTAGACTGGGTTTCACATGGACTGTTTCAGTGAACAGAGTTTGCAGACTGAGGTGCAGAAGGATCATTGCAGAGAGCAGACTTTGGAGACTGGGGTGCAGATGGACTGATAAAGAGAGCAGAGTTTGGAGACTGGGGTGCAGAATGCCTTTTACAGAGAGCAGAGTTTGGAGACTGGATTGCAGAAGGATCTTACAGAGAGCAGAGTTTGGAGACTGAGGTGCAGAAGCACTGTTACAGAGAGCAGATGTTGAACACTGAGGTGCAGAAGGACCCTTGCAGAGAGCAGAGGTTGGGGACTGAGGTGCAGAAGGACTGTTGCAGAGAGTAGATGTTTTGGAATGTGATGTAGAAAGATTGTTGCAGAGAGTAAAGGTTGGATATTGGGGTCAGAAAGAGTGTAGCAGAGAGCAGAGGTTTGAGACTAAGGTGCAGAAGGACAGTTACACAAATCAGAGGTTGAAGACTGGGGTGCAGAAGGACTGACACAGAAAACAGAGGTTGGAGACTCCGGTGCAGAAGTACCCTTACAGAGAGCAGAGTTTTGAGAATGCAGTACAGAAGGACTGTTACAGAGAGCAAAGTTTGGAGACTAGGCTGGAGAATGACTGTTGCAGAGAGCAGACGTTGGAGACTGGGGTGCAAAAGGACTTTGAGAGAGCAAAGTTTGGAGACTAGGGTGCAGAAGGACTGTTGCAAAGAGCAGAGGTTTCAGACTGAGTTTCAGAAGGACGGTTACAGAGGGCAGAGTTTGGAGAATGTGGTTTAAAACGACTGATGCAGAAAGCAGAAGTTGGATACTGGGGTGCATAAAGACCCTTAGAGAGAACAGAGGTTGGAGACTGTGGTACAGAAGGACTGTTACAGAGAGCAGAGGTTGGAGACTGGGGTGCAGAAGAACTGAGTAGAGAACAAAGTTTAGAGACTGGGGTGCAGAAGGATAGTTGGGGCGATCAGTGTATGGAGACTGGGGTGTAGAAGGACTGTTTCAGAGAGCAGAGTTGGAGACTGTGGAGTAGAAGGACTGTTTTAGAGAGCAGTTGATGGAGACTTGTGCGCAGAAAGACTGTTGCATAAGGCAGAGATTGGAGATAGAGGTTCAGAAGGACTGTTACAGAGAGCAGAGGTTAAAGACTGGGTTGCAAATGGAGTATTATAGAGAGCGGAGTTTTCAGAATGAGGTACAGAAGAACTGTTGCAAAAAGCAGATGTTGGAGACTGGGGTTCACAAAGACTTTTGCAGCGAGAGAAGGTTTGAGACTGGGCTGCAGAAGGATCGTTGCAGAGAGCAGAGGATGGAGACTGAGGTGCAGAAGGGTGGTTGCAGAGAGCAGAGGTTCGAGACTGGGGTGCAGAAGGATCGTTACAGAAAGAAGAGTTTGGAGACTGGGGTACAGAAAGACTTTTACAGAGAGCACAGTTTGGAGACTGAGGTGCAGAAGGAATGTTGCAGAGAGCAGAGGTTGGAGACTTGGGTGTAGTCGGACTGTAGCAGAAAACAGAGGTTGGAGACTGGGGTGCAGAAGGACCGTTTTAGAGAGCAGAGTTTTGAGACTAGGTTCCAGAAGGACTGTTACAGCGAGCGGGGGTTGGAGACTGGTGTGCAGAAGGATCTTACAGAGAGCAGAGGTAGGCGACTGGGGTGCAGCAGGAGTGTTTTAGAGTGCAGAGGTAGGAGACTGGGGTTCAGATGGATCGTTGCAGAGAGTAGAGGTTGGAGACTGGAGTGCAGAAGGCCTCTTAGAGAGAGCAGATGTTAGAGACTGGGATGGAGAAGGCCTGTTACAGAGAGCAGAGTTTGGAGACTGGGGTGCAGAAGGACTGTTACAGAGAGCAGAGTTTGCAGACTTGTTTTCAGAAGGGTCTTACAGAGAGCAGAGGTAGGAGACAGAGGTACAGAAAGAGTGTTACAGAGAGCAGAGGTTGGAGACTGGGGTGCAGAGGGATTGATACAAAGAGAAGATTTTTCAGACTGAGGTACAGAAGAACTGTTGCAGAGAGCAGATGTTGGAGACTGGGTTGCACAAGGACTGTTTCAGGCAGCAGAGGTTGGAGACTGGGGTGCAGAAGGATCGTTGCAGAGAGCAGAGGTTGGAGACTAGGGTGCAGATAAACTGATACAGAGAGCAGAGGTTGGAGACTGGGGTGCACAAGGCCTGTTACAGAGAGCCGAGTTTGGAGACTGGAGTGCAGAAGGATCTTACAGAGAGCAGAGGTTGGAGACTGAGGTGCAGAAGGATAGTTACAGAGAAAAGAGGTTGGAGACTGGGGTGCAGAAAAACTTTTGCAGAGAGAAGAGGTTTTAGACTGGGGTGCAGAAGGACTGTTACAGAGAGTAGAGTTTAGAGATTGATGTCCAGAAGGACTGTTACAGAGAGCAGAGGTTGGAGACTGGGGTTGAGAAGGACTGTTGCAGAGATCAGATGCTGGAGACTGGGGTACAAAAGGACAGTTGCAGAGAGAAGAGGATGGAGACTGGGGTGCAGAAGGATCTTTGGGGCGAGCAGAGTATAGAGACTTGGCTGTACAAGGACTGTTCCACAGAGCAGAGGTTGGAGACTAGTGTTTAGAAGGACTTTTTCATAGAGAAAATGTTGGAGACTTTGGTGAAGAAGAACTGTTTCATAGAGCAGAGGATGGAGACTGAGATGCAGATGACGGTTACAGAAAGCAGAGTTTGAAGACTGTGGTGCAGAAGGACTGTTACAGAGAGCAGACTTTGGAGACTGTGGTGCAGAAGTATCATTGCAGAGAGCAGAATTTGGAGACTTGGGTTCAGAAGGATGGTTAGAGAGAGCAGAGGTTGGAGACTGTGGTGCAGAAGGACTTTTACTGAAAGCACAGTTTTGAGACTGGGGTGCAGAAGGACTTTAACAGAGAGCACAGGTTAAAGACTGAGGTGCAGAAAAACTGTTGAAGAGAGCAAAGTTAGGAGACTGGAGTGCAGAAGGAGTGTTGTAGAGAGCAGAGGTTGGAGACTGGGGTGCAGAAGGATCGTTGCAGAGAGCAGAGTTTGGAGACTAGGGTGCAGATAAACTGATACAGAGAGCAGAGGTTGGAGACTGGGGTGCACAAGGCCTGTTACAGAGAGCCAAGTTTGGAGACTGGAGTGCAGAAGGATCTTACAGAGAGCAGAGGTTGGAGACTGAGGTGCAAAAGCACTGTTTCAGAGAGTAGAGGTTGGAGACTGAGGTGCAGAAAAACCCTTGCAAAGAGCAGAGTTTAGAGACTGAGGTGCAGAAGGATAGTTACAGAGAAAAGAGGTTGGAGACTGGGGTGCAGAAAAACTTTTGCAGAGAGAAGAGGTTTTAGACTGGGGTGTAGAAGGACTGTTACAGAGAGTAGAGTTTAGAGATTGATGTCCAGAAGGACTGTTACAGAGAGCAGAGGTTGGAGACTGGGGTTGAGAAGGACTGTTGCAGAGATCAGATGCTGGAGACTGGGGTACAAAAGGACAGTTGCAGAGAGAAGAGGATGGAGACTGGGGTGCAGAAGGATCTTTGGGGCGAGCAGAGTATAGAGACTTGGCTGTACAAGGACTGTTCCACAGAGCAGAGGTTGGAGACTAGTGTTTAGAAGGACTTTTTCATAGAGAAAATGTTGAAGACTTTGGTGAAGAAGAACTGTTTCATAGAGCAGAGGATGGAGACTGAGATGCAGATGACGGTTACAGAAAGCAGAGTTTGAAGACTGTGGTGCAGAAGGACTGTTACAGAGAGCAGACTTTGGAGACTGTGGTGCAGAAGTATCGTTGCAGAGAGCAGAATTTGGAGACTTGGGTTCAGAAGGATGGTTAGAGAGAGCAGAGGTTGGAGACTGTGGTGCAGAAGGACTTTTACTGAAAGCACAGGTTTGAGACTGGGGTGCAGAAGGACTTTAACAGAGAGCACAGGTTAAAGACTGAGGTGCAGAAAAACTGTTGAAGAGAGCAAAGTTAGGAGACTGGAGTGCAGAAGGAGTGTTGTAGAGAGCAGAGGTTGGAGACTGGAATGAAGAAGGACTGATACAGATAACAGAGTTTGGAGACTGGGGTGCAGAAGGCCTGTTACAGAGAGCAGAGTTTGGAGACTGGTGTGCAGAAGAACTGTTAGAGAGAGCAGAGTTTTAATACTGGGTTGCAGGAGGATGTTACAGAGAGCAGAGGTTGGAGACTGAGGTGCAGAAGCACTGTTACAGAGAGGAGAGTTTGGAGACTGAGGTGCAGAAGGACCCTTGCAGAGAGCAGAGGTTGGAGATTGGGGTGCAGAAATCCCATTACAGAGAGCAGTACTTGGAGACTGGGGTACAGAAGGATAGTTACAGAGAGCAGAGTTTAAAGACTGGGATGCAAAAGGTTCCTACAGAGAGCAGAGTTTGGAGACTGAGGTACAGAAAGACTGTTACAGAGAGCAGCGGGTGGAGACTGAGATGCAGAAGGATCGTTGCTGAGAGCAGAGTTTTCAGACTGATGTGTAGAAGGACTGTTTAAGAGAGGCTGAGGTTTGAGACTGAGGTGAAGAAGGACTGTTATAGAGACTGAGGTGCAGAAAAACTGTTATAGAGAGCAGAGGTTGGAGACGGGTGCAGAAGGACTGATACAGAAAGCAGAGCTTGGTGACTGTGGAGCAGAAGGACTGTTGCAGAGAGCAAAGTTTGAGACTGAGGTGGAGAAGGACTGTTGCAGAGAGCAGATGTTAGTGACTGGGGTGCAGAAGGACTGTTGAAGAGAACAGAGATTGTAGACTGAGGTGCAGAAAGACTGTTACAGAGAGCAGAGTTTGGGGAATGTGGTGCTAAAGAACTGATACTGAAAGCAGAGTTTGGAGACTGGGGTGCAGAAGGACCCTTACAGAGAACAGAGGTTGGAGACTGTGGTACAGAAGGACTGTTACACAGAGCAGAGTTTGGAGACTGGGGTGCAGAATAACTGTTGTAGAGAACAGGGGTTGGAGACTGGGGTGCAGAAGGACCATTGCATATAGCAGAGGTTGGAGACTGGATTTCAGAAGTAATATACAAAGAGGAGAGTTTTAACACTGAGGTGCAGAAGGACTGTTGCAGAGAGTAGAGTTTTGAGTTTGGGCTGCAGTAGGACTGTTGAAGAGAGCAGAGGTTGGAGTCTGAGGTGCAGAAGGATTGCTATAGAGAGCATAGTTTAGAGACTGGGGTGCAGAAGGACTGATACAGAAAGCAGACTTTGGAGACTGGGGTGCAGAAGGACCGTTACAGAGATAAGAGGTTGGAGACAGCGGTACAGAAGGACGGTTACAGAGAGCAGAGGTTGGAGATTGGGGTGGAAAAGGAATTTTGCAAAGAGCATATTTCGGAGACTGGGGTGCAGAAGGACTGTTGCAGCGAGCAGAGGTTGAAGACTGGGGTGCAGGAGGACTGTTGCAGAGAACAGAGTTTGCAGACCGAGGTGCAGAAGGACCCTTACAGAGAACAGAGGTTGGATAATGTGGTACAGAAGAACTGTTACAGGGAGCAAAGTTTCGAGACTGGGGTGCAGAATAACTGTTGTGTAGAACAGAGTTTGGAGAGTGGGGTGCAGAAGGACCATTGCAGATAACAGAGCTTGGAGGCTGGGTTTCAGAACGATCATACAGAGAGCGGAGTTTGGTCACTGAGGTGCAGAAGGACTGATGCAGAGAGCAGAAGTTGGAGATTGGGGTGCAGTAGGACTGTTGCAGAGAGCAGAGGTTGGAGTCTGAGGTGCAGAAGGACTGTTACAGAGAGCAGAGTTTAGAGACCGGGGTGCAGAAGGACTGATAGAGAAAGCAGAGTTTGGAGACTGGAATGCAGAAAGACCGTTACAGAGAGCAGATCATAAAGACTGAAGTACAGAACGAAGGTAACAGACAGCAGAAGTTGGAGACTGGGGTGGAAAAGGACTTTTGCAGAAAGTAGATTTTGGAGACTGGGGTGCAGAAGTACTGTTGCAGAGAGCAGAGGTTACAGAGTGAGGTGCAGAAAGACTGTTACAGAGTGCAAAGTTTGGAGAATGGGGTGCAGAAAAAACCTTTCAGAGAACAGAGGTTGAAGACTGCGGTACAGAAGAACTGTTGTAGAGAAAAAGGTTGGAGTCTGGGGTGCATAGGGACCATTGCAGAGAGTAGACGTTAGAGACTGTGGTGCAGAAGAAATGCTTCCGAGAGAAGAGTTTGGAAACTGGGGTGCCGAAGAATCTTCCAGTGAAAAATTTTGGAGACTGGGGTGAAGAAGGATTGTTGCAGAGATCAGACGTTGGAGACTTGGGTGCAGAAGGATCATTACAGAGAGCAGAGGGTGGAGAATGAAGGTTCCGAAGGACTCCTACAGAGAGCAGATGTTGGAGACTAGGTTGAAGAAGGACTCTTAAAGAGAGCAGAGTTTAGAGACTGGGTTGCTGAAGGACTGTTGCAGAGAGCAGAGGTTGGAGACTGGGATGGAGAAGAATTGTTGCAGAGAGAAGAGTTTGGAGACTGGGGTGCAGAAGGACTGTTGCTGAGAGCAGAGGTTGGATCCAGGTGTTCAGAAGGACCTTTGCAGAGAGCAGAGGTTGGCGATTGAGGTGCAGAAGGAATATTAAAGAGAGCAGTAGTAGAAGACTGGGGTGCAGAAAAATTGTTACAGAGAGTAGAGGTTTGAGACTGGGGTGCAGAAGGTCTGTTGCCGAGAGCAGAGGTTGAAATCTGGGGTGCAGAAGGACTGTTACAAAGAGCATAGCTTCGAGACTGGGTTGCAAAATTCCTGTTACAGAGAGCTGAGTTTGGAAAATGTTGTGCAGAATGACTGTTACAGTGAGCTGAGTTTGGAGACTGGGTTCGAGAAGGGTCTTACAGAGAGCAGAGGTAGGAGGCTGAGGTGCAAAAGGATCATTGCAGAGAGCAGAGTTTTCAGACTGAGTTTCAGAAGGACTGTTTCAGAGAGCAGATGTTGGAGACTGGTGTGCAGAAGGACTGTTGCAGAGAGCAGAGGTTGGAGACTGGGGTTCAGATGGATCTTACAGAGAGCAGAGTTTGAAGACTTGGGTGCAAAAGTACTGTGGCAGAGAGCAGATGGTTGAGACTGGGGTGGAGGAGAATCATTGCAGAGAGAAGAGGTTGGAGACTGGGGTGCAGAAGGCCTGTTACATAGAGCAGAGTTTGGAGACTGGGTTGCAGAAGTCCTGTTACAAAGAGCTGAGTTTAGAGACTGTTGTGCAGCAGGACTGTTACAGAGTGCAGATTTTAAAGACTACCTTTCAGAAGGATCTTAGAGAGAGCAGACTTGTGAGGCTGAGGTGCAGAAGGACTGTTACAGAGAGCAGAGGTAGAAGACTGGGGTGCAGAAGGTTTCTTGCAGAGAGCAGAGTTTTCAGACTGAAGTGCAGAAGAACTGTTGCAGAGAGCAGATGTTGAAGACTGGGGCGCAGAAGGATTGTTACAGAGAGCAGAGGTTGGATAGTGGAGTGCATAAAGATCTTACAGAGAGCAGAGATTGATGACTATGGTGCAGAAGGACTGTTGCCGAGAGCAGAGGTTGGAGACTGGTGTGGAGAAAAATCATTACAGAGAGAAGATGTTGGAGACTGGGGTTTTGAAGGCCTGTTACAGAGAGCAGAGTTTCGAGACTGGGTTGCAAAATTCCTGTTAGAGAGAGCAGAGGTTGGAAACTATTCTGCAGAAGGACTGTTACAAAGAGCAGAGTTTGGAGACTTGGGTGTAGTAGGGTCTTACAGAGAGCAGATGTAGGAGACTGAGGTGCAGAAGGATCGTTACAGAGAGCAGAGGTTGGAGACTGGGGTGCAGAAGGACTGTTGCAGAAAGCGGATTTTCGAGTCTGTGGTGCAGAAGGACTGTTGCAGTGAGCAGAAGTTGGAGACTGAGGTGCAGAAGGACTGTTATAGAGAGCAGAGGTTGGAGACTGGGGTGCGGAAGGACTGACACAGAAAGCAGAGATTAGAGTCTGGGGTGCAGAAAGACTTTTATTGAGAGCAGAGGTTGGATTCTGCAGTACAGGAGGACTGTGACAGAGAGTAGAGGTTGGAAACTGGGGTGCATAAGGACTGTAAAAGAGAGCAGATGTTGGTAAGTAGAGTGCCGGAAAAATGCTGCAGAGAGCAGAGTTTGGAGACTGGGGTGCAGAAGAACTGTTGCGGAGAGCAGAGGTCGGAGACTGAGGTGCAGAAGTACGGTTGTAGAGATCAGAGGTTTGAGACTGGGGTGCAGTAGGATCATTGAAATGAGCAGAGGTTAAAGACTGGGGTGCAGAAGGACTGATAGAGAAAGCAGAGATAGGAGTTTGTGGTGAAGAAAGAAGGTTACAGAGAGAAGAGGTTGGACTGCAGTACAGAATGTCTTTTACAGAGAGCAGTGGTTTAAGTCTGGGGTGCAGAAGGACTGTCACAGAGATCAGATGTTGCTAACTAGGGTGCAGAAAGACTGTTGAAGAAAGCAGCAGTTGGAGACTGGTGTGCAGAAGGACTGATACAGAAAGCAGAGTGTGAAGACTGGGGTGCAGAAGGACTCTTACAGAGAGCAGATGATGGACACTAGGTTGCAGAAGGACTGTTAAGGAGAGCAGATTTTAGAGACTGGGGTGCAGAAGGACTGTTGGAGAGAGCAGAGTTTGGAGACAGGGATGGAGAAGAATTGTTGCAGAGAGAAGAGTTTGGAGACTGGGGTGCAGAAGAACTTTTACATAGAGCAGAGTTTTTTAGACTGCGTTTAAAAGTATCTTACAGAGAGCAGAGTTTTGAGACTGAGGTACAGGAGGACTGTTGCAGAGAGCAGATGTTGGAGACTGCAGTACAGAAGGACCGTTGCAGAGAGCTGAGGTTGGAGACTAGGGTACACAAGGACTTTTTCAGAGAGCAGATGTTGGAGACTGTTGTTCAGAAAGACTGTTGCAGAGAGCAGAAGTTGGAGAATGGGGTACAGAAAGACTTTTGCAGAGAGCAGAGGTTGAAGACTGAGGTTCAGATGGATGGATAATGAAAGCAGAGGTTGGAGACTGGCGTGCAAAAATACCTTTACAGAGAGCAGAGTTTGGAGACTGTGGTACAGAAAAACTAATACAGAGAGCAAGGTTGGAGACTGGGGAGAAGAAGGACTGTTGCAGAGTACAGAGGTTGGAGTCTGGGGTGCAGCAGGACAGTTGCAGAAAGCAGAGGTTGGAGAGTGGCGTGGAGAAGGAATATTACAGAGAGCAGATTTTGGAAACTGGGGTTCAGAAAGATTTTTTGAGACCAGAGGTTGGAGACTGAGTTTCAGAAGGATCGTTGCAGAGAACAGAGGTTGGAGACTGGGGTGCAGAAAGATCATTGCAGTCAGCAAAGTTTCCAGACTGAGATACAGAAGGACTGTTACACAGAGCAGAGGTTGAAGAATGAGGTGAAGAAGGACAGTTACAGAGAGCAGATGTGGGAGACAGGGGTGCAGGACAGATACAGAGCAGAAGTTGGAGACTGAGGTACAGAAGGACTTTTTCAGAGAGCAGAGGTTGGAGACTCGGGTGCAGAAGGATTATTGCAGAGAGCAAGTTTTCAGATTGAGGTACATAAGAACTGTTGAAGAGAGCAGATGTTGGAGATTGGGGTGCACAAGGACTTTTGCAGCGAGCAGAGATTGGAGACTGGGGTGGAGTGGGATCGATGCAGAGAGCAGAGGTTGGAGACTGGGGTGTAGAAGGCCTTTTTCAGAGAGCAGAGTTTAAAGACTGGGGTGCAGAAGAACTGTTGCAGAGCAGATTATGGAGACTAGGGTGTAGAAGAACTATTACAGAGAGCAGAGGTTGTAGAGTGGGGTGCAGAAGAATTATACAGAAAGCAGAGTTTGGATACTGAGGTGCTGAAGGACTGTTGCAGAGAGCAGAGATTGGAGACTGGGGTTCAGAAAGACTGATATAGAGTACAGAGTTTGAAGACTGGGGTGCAGAAGCATCTTACACTTAGAGAAGTTTGGAGACTGAGGTGCAGAAAGACTGTTGCAGAGAGAAGAGGCTGGGGGCTGGGGTGGAGAAGGACTGTTATAAAGAGGAGAGTTTGGAGACTGGTGAGCAGAAGGATTGTTGCAGAGTACAGAGGTTTGAGACTGGTGTGCAGCAGGACCATTGCAGAAAGCAGAGGTTAGAGACTGGCTTGGAGAAGTAATATTACAGAGAGCAGATTTTGGAAACTGGGGTGCAGAAGGATTTTTCAGAGAGCAGAGTTTGGAGACTGAGGTGCAGAAGGATCGTTGCAGAGAGTAGATGTTAGAGACTGGGGAGCAGAAGAATTGTCTAGAGATCAGATGTTGGAGACTGTTGTGCAGAAGGACTGTTGCAGAGAGCTGAGGTTGAAGACTGAGGTGGAGCAGAACTGTTACAGAGAAAGTGGTTGGAGACTGGGTACAGAAGGATTGTTGCAGAGAGCAGAGGTTTAAGACTGAGGTACAGAAAGATCGTTGCAGAGAGCAGAGGTGGAGACTTGGCTGCAGAAGAACTGTTACACAGAGCACAAGTTGCAGACTGGGGTGCAGAAGGAATGTTACAGACAGCAGTGGTTGGAGACTGGGGTGCATAAGGACTGTTACAGAGAGCAGAGTATGTAGACTGGGGAGCAGAAGGACTGATACAGAAAGCAGAGGTTGGAGACTGGTGTGCAGAAGTACTGTTACAAAGAGCAGAGTTTGGAGAATGCGGTACAGAAGGACTGTTACAGAGAGCAGAGGCTGGCAACTGGGGTGCAGAAAGAGTGTTGCAAAGAACAGAGGTTGGAGACTGAGGTGCACAAGGACTGTTACAGAGAGCAGAGTTTTATACAAGGTTGCAGAAGGATCTTACAGAGAGCAGAGTTTGTAGACCGAGGTGCAGAATGACTGTTAAAGAGAGCAGAGTTTAGAGACTGGGGTTCAGAAGGCCTGTTATGGAGAGCAGAGTTTGGAGAAGGGCTCCAGAAGGACTGTTACTGATGGCAGACTTTGGAGACTTGGTTGCAGAAGAATTTTACAGAGAGCAGATGTTGGAGACTGAGGTGCAGAAGGACTGTTACAGAGAGTAGAGGTTGGAGACTGAGTTTCAGAAAAATCGTTGCAGAGAACAGAGGTTGTAGACTGGGGTACAGAAGGATCGTTGACGTCAGCAGAGTTTCCAGACTGAGATGCAGAAGGACTCTTACACAGAGCAGAGGTTGAAGACTGAGGTGAAGAAGAACAGTTACAGAGAGCAAATGTGGGAGACAGTGGTACAGGACTCATACAGAGCAGAAGTTGGAGACTGAGGTACAGAAGGACTTTTTCAGAGAGCAGATGTTGGAGACTTGGGTGCAGAAGGATAATTGCAGAGAGCAGAGTTTTCAGACTGAAGTACATAAGAACTGTTGCAGAGAGCAGATGTTGAAGATTGGGGTGCACAAGGACTGTTGCAGCGAGCAGAGATTGGAGACTGGGGTGCAGAGGGATCTTTCCAGAGAGCAGAGGTTGGAAAGCGAGGTGCAAAAGGACTGTTACAGAGAGCATAGATTGAAGACTGGGGTGCAGAAGGACTGTTTCAGAGCAGATTATGGAGAATAGGGTGTAAAAGGACTGTTCCAGAGAGCAGAGGTTGGAGACTGGGGTGCAGAAGGACTGTTGCAGAGATCAGAGGATGGAGACTGGGTTGGAGAAGGACTGTTTTAGAGAGCAGATGTTGGAGACTTGGGTGCAGAACGAATGTTGCAGAGAGCAGTATTTGTAGACTGGGGTGCATATGGACTATTGCAGACAGCAGAGTTTGCAGACTGAAGTGCAGAATTAGTGATACAGACAGCAGAGTTTCGAGAATGTGGTGCAGAAGGACTGATACAGAAAGCAGAGGTTGGAGAATGTGGTGCAGAAGGGCCCTTAAAGAGAACAGAGGTTGGAGACTGTGGGACAGAAGGACTGTTACAGAGAGCAGAGGATTGAGACTGAGGTGAAGAATAACTGTTTTAGAGATCAGAGTTTGGAGACTTCGGTGCAGAAGGACCATTGCAGAAAGCAGAGGTTGAAGACTGGGTTTCAGAAGCATCTTACAGAGAGCAGAGTTTGCACACTGAGGTGCAGAATGACTGTTGCAGAGAGCAGAGGTTGGAGATTGGGGCGCAGAAAAACTTTTGGAGAGAACAGAGGTTGGAGTTTTAGGTTCAAGAGTACTGTTACAGAGAGAAGAGTTCGGAGACTGGGGTGCAGAATGACTGATACATAACGCAGAGTTTGAAGACTCAGGTGCGTAAGGACCATTACAGAGAGCAGAGGTTGGAGACTGCAGTACAGAAGGACTGTTACAGACAGCAGAGGTGAGAGACAGGTGTGCAAAATTATCTTACAGAGAGCATAGGTTTGAGACTGGGGTGCAGAAGGACTTTTGCAGAGCAGATCATGGAGACAAGGGTGTAGAAGGACTGTTACACTGAGCAGAGGTTGTAGATTGGGGTGCAGAAGCATCATTCAGAGAGCAGAGTTTGGAGACTGAGGTGCAAAAAAACTGTTGCAGAGAGCAGAGATTGGAGACTGGTGTGCAGAAGGACTGATACAGAGGGCAGAGTTGGGAAACTGGTGTGCAGAAGCATCTTACAGCGAGCGAATTATGGAGCCTGAGGTGCAGAATGACTGTTGCAATAGCAGAGGTTGGAGAATGGGGTGCAGAAGGACTGTTAAAGAGAGCAGAGTTTGGAGACTTGGGTGCAGAAGGCCTGTTACATAGAGAAGAGATTTGAGACTGGAGTGCAGAAGGCCTCTGACAGAGAGCAGAGATTGGAAACTGAGGTGCAGAATAACAGTTGCAGAGAACAGAAGTTGGAGACTGGGGTGCATAAGGACCGTTGCTGAGAGAAGAGGTTGGAGACTGATGTGCAGAAGGACTTTTACAGAGAGCACAGGTAGGAGGTTTGAGACACCTCTACAGAAGGACTGCTACAGAGTGCAGAGGTTGGAAAATAGAGTGCAGAAGAACTGATGCAGAGAACAGATGTTGGAGACTGGGGTGCAGAAGCACCTTTGCGGAGAGCAGAGGTTGGAGACTGAGGTGCAGAATTATTGTTACAGAGAGCAGAGTCTGGAGATGGGGTGCAGAAAGACTGTTTCAGTGAGCAGAGTTTGCAGACTGGGTTTCAGAAGGGTCTCACAGAAAGAAGAGGTTGGTGACTGATGTACAGAAGGACTGTTACAGCGAGCAGAGTTTGGAGACTGGGGTGCAGAGGGATTGTTTCAGAGAGCAGAGTTTTCAGACTGAGGTACAAAATAACTGTTGCAGAGAGCAGATGTTGGAGACTGGGTGAACAAGGACTGTTGTACCGAGCACAGGTTGGAGACAGGGTGCTGAAGAATCGTTGCAGAGAGCAGAGGTTGGAGACTGGGGTGCAGAAGGACTGATAAAGACAGCAGAGGTTGGATACTGGGGTGCAGAAGGCCTATTACAGAGAGCAGAGTTTGGAGACTGGTGTGCAGAAGGACTGATACTGAGAGCAGAGTTTGGAGACTGGGTTGCAGAAGGATCTTACAGAGATCAACGTTTGGAGACTGAGGTGCAGAAGCACTGTTGCAGAGAGTAGAGTTTAGAGACCGAGGTGCAGAAGGACCGTTGCAGAGAGCAGAGCTTGGAGACTGAGGTGCAGAATGATTGATATAGAGAGCAGAGGTTGGAGACTAGGGTGCAGAAGAACTGTTGCAGAGAGCAGAGGTTATAGACTGGGCTGTAGAAGGACTGTTGTAGAGAGTAGAGGTTGCAGATTGGGGTGAAGAAGGACTGTAGCAGAGAGCAGAGGTTGGAGACTAAGGTGCAGAAGGACAGTTACACAGAACAAAGGTTGGAGACTCGGGTGCAGAAAGACTAAGACAGAAAGCAGAGGTTGGAGACTCATGTGCAGAAGGACCGTTACAGAGAGCTGTGGTTGGAGACTGCAGTACAGAAAGACTGTTGAAAAGAGCAAAGGTTGGAGACTGCGGTGGAGAAGAACTGTTGCAGAGAGCAGATGTGGGAGACTGGTGTGCAAAAGGACTGTTGCAGAGAGCAGAGGATGGAGACTGGGGTTCAAGAAGACTGTTTCAGAAAGCAGAGGTTTAAGACTAAGTTGCAGAAGGACTGATACAGAGGGCATAGTTTGGAGACTGTGGTAAAAAACGACTGATTCATAAAGCAGAGTTTGGATACTGGAGTACATCAGGATACTGCGGTACAGAAGGACTGTTACAGAGAGCATGGGTTCGAGACTGGGATGCACAAGGATCATTGGGGTGAGCAGAGTATGGAGACTGGGGTGCATAAGGACCATTGCTGAGAGAAGAGGTTGGAGACTGATGTGCAGAAGGATTGTTACAGAGAGCATAGGTTGGAGACTTAGGTGCAGAAGGACTGTTACAGAGAGTAGAGTTTGGAGAATTGGGTGCAGAAGGAATGATACAGAAAGCAGAGGTTGGAGACTGGGGTACAGAAGAAATGTTGCAGAGTGCAGATTTTTAAACTGGCATGCAGAAGGACTGTTGCAGAGAGCAGATATTGGAGACGGGGTGCAGAAGGACTGTTACATAGAGCAGAGGTTGAAGCCTGTGGTGCAGAAGGACTTATACAGAAAGCAGAGTTTGGAAACGGGGATGAAGAAGGACCGTTACAGAGATCAGAGGTTGGATACAAGTGTGCAGAAGGATCTTACAGAGAGCAGAGTTTTGAGACTGTGGTGTAGAAGGAGTGTTGCAGAGAGCAGAGGTTGGAGACTGGTTTGCAGAAGGACTGTTGCAGAGAAGAGAGGTTAAAGACTGTGGTGCAGAAGGACTGTTACATAGAGCAGAGTTTGGACAATGGGGTGAAGAAGGATCGTTGCAGAGAGCAGAGATTGGAGACTCGTGTGCAGAAGGACTGTTACAGAGAGCAGAGGTTGGAGACTGGGGTGCAGAAACACTTTTACAGAGAGTAGAGGTAGAAGACTGAGGTGCAGAAGGACTGTTACAGAGAGCAGAGTTTGGAGACTGGGGTGCAGAAGGACTGCTGCAGAGAGCAGAGGTTTTAGACTTGGGTGTAGAAGGACTGTTGCAGAGAGTAGAGGTTTGAGATTGGGATGAAGAAAGACTGTAGCAGAGAGCAGAGGTTGGATACTAAGGTGCAGAAGGACATTTACACAGAAAAAAGGTTGGAGACTCGGGTGCAGAAGGACTGATACAGAAAGCAGAGCTTGGAGACTCGTGTGCAGAAGGACCCTTACAGAGAGTAGTGGTTGGAGACTGCAGTACAGAAGGACTGTTAAAAAGAGCAGAGGTTGGAGACTGGGGTGGTGAAGAACTGTTGCAGAGAGCAGATGTTGGAGACTGGTGTGCAAATAGACTGTTGCTGAGAGCAGAGGATGGAGACTGGGGTTCAAGACGACTGTTTCAGAAAGCAGAGGTTGCAGACTGAGTTGCAGAAGGACTGATACAGAGGGCATAATTTGGAGACTGTGATTCAAAACGTCTGATATAGAAAGCAGAGGTTGGATACTGGAGTACATAAGGACACTTATGGAGAAAAGAGTTTGGAGACTACGGTACAGAAGGACTGTTACAGAGAGCATGGGTTGGAGACTGGGGTGCAGAAGGATTATTAAGGTGAGCAGAATATGGAGACTGGGTTGTAGAAGGACTGTTGCAGAGAGCAGAGTTTGTAGACTGGGTTGTAGAAGGACTGTTACAGAGAGCACAGGTTGGAGACTGAGTTGCAGAAGGACCGTTGAAGATAGCAGAGGTTGGAGACTGTGGTGCAGAAGGATCTTACAGAGAGCAGAGGTTGGCGACTTAAGTGCAGAAAGACTGTTGTAGAGAGCAGAGATTGGAGACTGGGGTGCAGAAGGACTGATACAGAGGGCAGAGTTGGGAGACTGGGGTGCAAAAGCATCATACAGCGAGCGACCTAAGGAAACTTGGTGCAGAAAGACTGTTGCAGAGAGCACATGTTGGAGACTGGGGTGCAGAAGGACTGTTAAAGAGAGCAGAGTTTGGAGACTTGGGTTCAGAAGGCCTGTTACAGAGAGCAGAGGTTGGAGACTGCAGTACACAAGGACTGTTACAGAGAGCAGATGTTTTAGACTGTGGCGCAGAAAGACTGTTGCAGAGAACAGCAGTTTGAGACTGGGGTGCATAAGGACCGTTGCTGAGAGAAGGGGTTGGAGACTGATTTGCAGAAGGATTGTTACAGAGAGCATAAGTTGGAGACTGAGGTGCAGAAGAACTGTTACAGAGAGTAGAGTTTGAAGACTTGGGTGCAGAAGGACTGATACAGAGAGCAGAGGTTGGAGACTAGGGTACAGAAGGAATGTTGCAGAGTGCAGAGTTTTAAACTGGCATGCAGAAAGACTGTTGCAGAGAGCAGAGGTTGAAGACGGGGTGCAAAAGGACTGTTACAGAGAGCAGAAGTTGAAGCCTGTGGTGTAGAAGGACTGATACAGAAAGCAGAGTTTAGAGACGGGGATGAAGAAAGACCATTAGAGAGATCAGAGGTTGGATACAGGTGTGCAGAAGAATATTACAGGGAGCAGAGGTTTGAGACTGGGGTGTAGAAGGGGTGTTGCAGAGACAGAGTTTGGAGACTGGGGTGCAGAAGGACTGTTGCTGAGAGCAGAGGTTAAAGACTGTGGTGCAGAAGGACTGTTACAGAGCAGAGTTTGGACACTGGGGTGAAAAAGGATCATTGCAGAGAGCAGAGACTGGAGACTTGTGTGCAGAAGGAGTGTTACAGAAAGAAGAGGTTGGAGACTGAGGTGAAGAAGAACTGTTTCAGAGAGAAGATTTTGGAGACTGGGGTGCAGGAATGATACAGAAAGCAGATGTTGGAGACTGGGGTGCAGAATTATTGTTGCAGACAGAAGAGGTTGGAGACTGGGTTTCAGAAGGACTCTTGCAGAGAGCATAATTTGGAGACTTAGGTGCAGAAGGACTGTTACAGAGAGCAGAGGTTGGAGACTGGGATGCAGAAGGACTGTTGCAGAGAATAGAGGTTGAAGACTGGGGTGCAGAAAAATAGTGGAAGAGAGCAGAATTTTCAGTTGAGGTGCAGAAGGACTAATGCAGAGAGCAGATGTTGGAGACTGGGGTGCAGAAGGACTGTTGCAGAGAGCAGAGTTTGGAGATTAGTGTGCATAAGGACTGTTCCAGAGAGGAGATGTTGGAGACTGGAGTGCAGAAAGCCGTTTACAGAGAGCAGAGTTTTGAGAAGGGGTGCAGAAGGACTGTTACAGAGAGCAGATTTTGCAGATTGGTTTGCAAAAGTATCTTCCAGAGAGTAGAGTTTGAAGACTGAGATGCATAAGGACTGTTACAGAGAGTAGAGGTTCGATACTGAGGTGCAGAAGGTAAATTGCAGAGAGCAGAGGTTGAAGACTGAGGTACAGAAGGACTGTTACAGAGGTCAGAAGTTCGAGACTGAGGTGCAGAAGGACTGATACAGAAAGCAGAGTCAAAAGACTGGGGTGCAGAAGGACCACTACAGAGAGCAGAGGTTGGGGACTGCGGTGCAGAAGAACTGTTACAGAGACCAGAGTTTGGAGACTGGTATGCAGAAGGACTGTTGTAGAGAGCATATGTAGGAGACTGGGGTGCAGAAGGATTGTTTCAGAGAGCAGAGGTTGGAGACTGATTTGCACAAGGACTGTTACAGAGAGCAGAGGTTGGAGACTGCTGTGCAGAAAAACTGTTACTGAGAGTAGAGTTTGGACACTGGGGTAAACAAGCATATTACAACGAACAGAGGTTGGAGAGTGGGGTGAAGAAGGACCTTTGCAGAGAGCAGAATTTGCAGACTGGGGAGCAGAAGGATTGTTACAGAGAGCAGAGTTTGGATATTGAGGTGCAGAAGGACTGTTGCATAGAGCAGAAGTTGGAGATTTGGGTGCAGAATGACTATTGCAGAGAGCAGAAGTTAAACACTGAGGTTCAGAAGGACTGTTACAGAGAGAAGAGAATTGAGACAAGGGTGCAGAAAGAATGATACAGAAAGCACAGTTTGGAGACTGGGGTACAGGGGGACCATTACAGAGAGCAGAGGTTGGAGTCTGCAGTACAGAAGGACTGTTACAGAGAGCAGAGGTTGGAGACTGGGGTGCAGAAAGACTGTTGCAGAGAGCAGAGGTTTAAGACTTCGGTTCAGTAAGACTGTAGCAGAGAGCAGACGTTGGAGACTGTGGTGCAGAAGGACTGATACAGAAAGCAGTGTATGGAGACTGGGGTGCAGAAGGACCGTTAGAGGGAGCAGAGTTTGGAGACTGCGGTACAGAAGGACTTTTACAGAGAGCAGAGTTTGGAGATGGGGTTGCAGAAGGATCTTACAGAGAGCAGAGGTTGGAGACTAGGGTGCAGAAGGACTGTTGCAGAGAGCAGATGTTGGGGACTGGGGTGCAGAAGGATCATTCCAGAGAGCAGAGGTTGGCAACTGGGGTGTAGAAGGACTGTTGTAGAGAGCAGAGGTTGGAGACTTAGGTGCAGAAAGGCTGCTACAGGGAGCAGAGTTGGAGACTGGGATGCAGAAAGACTGTTGCAATAAGCAGAGGTTAGAGACTGGGTAGGAGAAGAAATGTCACAGAGAGAAGAGTTTGTAAACTGGGGTGCAGAAAGACCATTACAGACAGCAGAGTTCGGAGACTCCAGTACAAAAGGACTGTTACACAGAGCAGATGTTTGAAATGGTGGTTCAGAAGGACTGTTGCAGAGAGCAGAGGTTGGAGACTGTGGTGCAGAAGGACTGATACAGGAAGCAGATTTTGGAGACTGGGGTGCAGAAGGACCATTACAGAGAGCAGAGGTTAGAGACTGCCGTACAGAAGAACTGTTGTAGAGAACAAGGTTGGAGACTGGGGTGCATAGGGACCATTGCAGAGGGCAGACATTGGAGACTTTGGTGCAGAAGGAATGTTACAGAGAGCAGAGTGTGGAAACTGGGGTGCAGGAGAATCTTAAAGAGAGGAATGTTTTGAGACTTGGGTGCAGAATGATTGTTGCAGAGAGCAGACGTTGGAGACTGGGGTGCAGAAGGATCGTTGCAGAGAGTAGAGTATGGAGACTGTGGTATTGAAGGACTGTTCTATAGAGCAGACGTTGGAGACTGGGGTGCAGCAGGACTGTTGCAGAGAGCATTTGTTGAAGACTGAGGGGCAAAAAAACTGTTACAGAGAGCAATGTTTTGAGACTGGGGTGCAGAAGGACTAATACTGAGAGCAGAGTTTGGTGACTGCGGACCATAACGATCTTACAGAGAGAAAATTTTTGAAACTGGGGTGCAGAAGGATTGTTGCAGAGAGCAGACTTTGGAGACTGGAATGCAGAAGGATTGTTGTAGAGAGTAATTATGGAGACTCCTGTATAGAAGGACTGTTCTAGAGAGCAGAGTTTGGAGACTTGGTTGAAGAAGGACTGTTGCAGAGAGCAGTTTTTGAAGACTGAGGTGCAGAAGGACTGTTACAGAGAGCAGAGTTTGAAGACTGAGGTGCAGAAGGACTGTCGCAGAGAAGAGAGGTTGGAGACTGGGTGCAGAAGGACTGTGCAGAGTTCAGTGTTTGGAAACTGGGGTGCAGAAAGACTGTTACAGAGAATAGTGGTTAGAGACTGCTGTACGGAAGAACTGTTAAAGAGAGCAGAGGTTGCAGACTGTGGTGGAGAAAGACTGTTACAGAACAGAGTTTTGAGACTGTGGTGCAGAAGGACTTTTACAGAAAGCCGAGGTTGGAAACTCAGGTGCAGAAGAACCCTTAAAAGAAACAGAGGTTGAATTCTGCGGAACAGATAGACTGTTACAGAGAGCAGTGTTTGGAGACTGGGGTGCAGAAGAAGTGTTGTAGAGACCAGAGTTTGGAGACTGGGGTGCAGAAAGATTTGTACAGAGAGCAGAGTTTGAATACTGGGTTGCAGAAAGATATTAAGGAGAGCAAATTTGGAGACTGAGGTGCAGAACACTGTTACAGAGAGAAGAGGTTGGAGACTGAGGTGCAGAAGGACCGTTGCAGAGAGCAGACATTGGAGAACGAGGTGCAGAAGGATTGTTACAGAGAGCAGAGGTTGGTTACTGGGGTCCAGAAGGACTGATACAGAAAGCAGAGGTTGGAGACTCAGGTGCCGAAGAACCCTTACAGATAGCAGAGTTTGGAGACTGAGGTGCAGAAGAACTGTTGCAGAGAGCAGAGTTTGCAAACTGAGTCTCAGAAGGACTGTTACAGCGGGCAGATTTTCGAGACTGTTGTGGAAAACGACTGATACAGAAAGCAGAGGTTGGATACTGGGGTGCATAAGGACCCTTACAGAGTGCAGAGGTTGGAGACTGGGGTTCAGAAGAACTGTTGAAGAGAACTGAGGTTGGAGACTGGGGTGCAGAAGGATCGTTGCGGCGAGCAGAGTATCGAGACTAGGGGGTAGAAGGACTGTTGCAGAGAGCAGAAGTTGTAGACTGGGGTGTAGAAGGACTGTTGCAGAGAGCAGATGTTGGAGACTTGGTTGCTGAAGGACTGTTGCAGAGACAAGAGGTTGGAGACTGGGGTGCAGAAGGACTGTTACAGAGAGCAGACTTTGGAGACTGGGGTGCAGAAGGATTGTTGCAGAGAGCAGATTTTGGAGACTGGGGTGCAGAAGGATCGTTATAGAGAGCAGAGATTGGAGACTGTGGTGCAGAAGGATAGTTGAAGAGAGAAGAGTTTGGAGACTGAGGTCAAAAGGTATGTTATAGACAGCATAGGTTGGAGATTGGGGTGCAGAAGGCATGTTACAGAGAGCAGTGCTTGGAGACTGGGGTGCAGAAGGATAGTTACAGAGAGCAGAGTTTAAAGAGTGGGTTGCAAAAGGATCTTACAGAGACAAAAGTTTGGAGACTGAGGTACATAAGGACTGTTACACAGAGAAGAGTTTTAAGACTGAGATGCAGAAGGATTGTTCCAGAGAGAAGATTTTTCAGACTGAGGTGCAGAAAGACTGTTGCAGAGAGCAAAGTTTGGAGACTAGAGTGGAGAAGGACTGCTGAGGAAAGTAGAGGTTGGAGACTGAGGTGCAGAAAGACTGTTACAAAGAGCAGAGGTTGGAGACGGGGGTGCAGAAGGACTGATACGGAAAGCAGAGGTTGGTGACTGTGGTGCAGAAGGACTGTTGCAGAGAGCAGAGGTTAGAGACTGGGGTTCAGAAGGACTATTGCAGAGAGCAGAAATTGCTGACTGAGGTGCAGAAGGACTGTTACAGAGAGCAGAGTTTGGAGAATATGGTGCAAAAGGACTGATACAGAAACCAGTGGTTGGAGACTGGGGTGCAGAAGGACCCTTACAGAGAACAGAGGTTGGAGACTGCAGTACAGAAGGACTGCTACAGAGAGAAGAGGTTGGAGACTGGGGTGCAGAATAACTGTTGTAGAGAACAGAGGTTAGAGGCTTGGGTGCAGAAGGACCATTGCAGAAAGCAGAGGTTGGAGACTGGGTTTCAGAAGGATCTTACAGAGAGCAGAGTTTGGACACTGAAGTGCAGATGGGCTGTTGCAGAGAGCAGAGTTTGGAGATTAGGGTGCAGAATGACTGTTGCAGAGAGCAGAAATTGTAGTCTGAGTTGTAGAAGGACTGTTACAGAAAGCAGAGTTTAGAGACCAGGGTGCAGAAAGACTGATACAGAAAGCAGAGTTTGTAGACTGGGGACCAGAAGGACCATTACAGAGAGAAAAAGTTGGAGAATGTAGTACAGAAGGACTGTAAAAGATAGCAGAGGTTAATGACCGGGGTACCCAAAAACTGTTGCAGAGAGCAGACGTTGGAGACTGAGGTGCAGAAAGACTATTACAGAGAGCAGAGGTTGGAGACCTGAGTGCAAAAGGACTGATAGGGAAAGCAGAGTTTGGAGAGTGGGGTGCAGAAGGACTGTAACAGAGAGAAGAGTTTGGAAACTGCAGTACAGAAGGACTGTTACAGAGAACAGATGTTGGAGACTGGGGTGGAGAAGGACTGTTGCAGAGAGCATTGGTTTAAGACTGGTGTGCAGAAGGACTATTGCAGAGAGCAGAGGTTGAAGAGTGAGGTGCAGAAGGACTGTTGCAGAGAGCAGAGTTTTGACACTGTGGTGTAGAATGACTGATACAGAAAGCAGATGTTGGAGACAGGGGTGCAGAAAGACCCTTACAGAGAACAGAGGTTGAAGACTGCGGTACAGAAGAACTGTTGTAGAGAACAAGGTTGGAGACTGGAGTGCAGAGGGACCATTGCAGAGGGCAGACGTTGGAGACTGGGGTGCAGAAGGATCATTGCAGAGAGTAGATTATGGAGACTGGGCTATAGAAGGACTGTTCTAAAGAGCAGAAGTTGGAGACTGGGGTGCAGAAGGACTGTTGCAGAGAGCAGTTGTTTAAGACTGAGGTGGAGAAAAACTGGTATAGGGAGCAGTGTTTGGAGACTGGTGTGAAAAAGGACTGATACTGAGTGTAGAGTTTGGAGACTGGGGAGCAGAAGGATCTTACAGAGAGGAAAGTTTGGAGACTGGGGTGCAGAAGGATTGTTGCAGAGAGCAGACGTTGGAGACTGGGGTGCAGAAGGCCTGTTGCATAGATCAGTTGTTGAAGACTGAGGTGCAGAAAAACTATTACAGAGAGCAGTGTTTGGAAACTGAGGTGCAGAAGGACTGTTGAAGAGAGCAGTGTTTGGAGACTGGGGTGCAGGAGGACCGTTACAGAGGATAGAGGTTGGAGACTGTGGTACAGAAGTACTGTTAAAGAGAGCAGAGGTTGGAGACAGATGTGCAGAATTATCTTACAGACAGCAGAGGTTGTAGACTGGGGTGCAATAGGACTGTTGCAGAGAGCAGAGGTTGGAGAATGGGATGCAGAACGATAGTTGCAGAGAGAAGAGTTTGGAGACTGAGGTGCAGAAGACCTGTTACTCAGAGCAGAGCTTGGAGACTGGGGAGCAGAAGGCCTGTAACACAGAGCAGCATTTGGAGACTGGGTGGCATAAGGATCTTACAGAGAGCAGAGGTTGGTGACTGAGGTGCTGAAGGACTGTCAGTGAGAGCAGAGGTTGTAGACTTTAGTCCACAAGGATCGTTGCAGAGAGCTGAGTTTTCAGAATCAGGGTTAGAAAAACTGTTGAAGAGAGCAGATGTTGGAGACTGGGGTGTAAACAGATCGTTGCAGAGAGCAGAGGGTAGAGACTGTGGTGCCGACGGACTGTTACAGAGCGCAGATTTTGGAGACTGGGATGCAGAAGGACTGTTACAGAGAGCAGAGGTTGAAGACTGAGGTGCAGAAAGACCTTTGCAAAAAGAAGAGGTTGGAGACCGAGGTGCAGAAGGACTGTTGAAGAGTGTAGAGGTTAAAGACTAGGGTGTAGAAGGACTTTTGCAGAGACCAGAGTTTGGAGATTGGGGTGCCAAAGAACTGTTGCAGAGAGCAGACGTTGGAGACATAGGTGCAGAAGGACTGATACAGAGAGTAGAAGTTGGAGACTTGAGTGCAGAAGGACTGATAGAGAAAGCAGAGATTGGAGACTGGGTTGCAGAAGTCCTGTTACAGAGAGCAGAGTTTGGATACTGTTTTGCAGAAGGAGTGTTAAAGAGTGCAGAGTTTAAAGACTGGGTTGTAGAAGGATCTTACAGAGAGCAGAGTTGGGAGAATGAGGTGCAGAATGACTGTTACAGCGAGCAGAATTAGGAGACTGGAGTGCAGAAGGGTGGTTTATGGGAGCAGAGTTTTCAAACTGAGGTTCAGAAGGACTGTTGCAGAGAGGAGAGTTTGGAGACTGGGGTGCAGAAGAACTGTTATATAGAGCAGAGTTTGGAGACTGGGTTGCTGAAGGATCTTACAGAGAGCAGAGGTTGGAGACTGACGTGCAGTTGGACTTTTACAGAGAGCAGTGGTTTGAGACTGGGGTGCAGAAGGATCGTGCAGAAAGCAGAGGTTTCATACTGAGGTCAAGAAGGACGGTTACAAAGAGCAGACGTTGGAAACTGAGGTGTAGAAGGACTGTTACACATAGAAGAGTTTGGAGACTCAGGTGCGGAATGACTGTTACTCGAAGCATAGTTTTGAAATTGGGGTGCAGAAGTACTGTTACAGAGAGCAGAGGTTGGAGACTGCGGTATAGGACTGTTACCAAGAGCAGAGGTTGGAGACTGGGGTGCAGAAGGATTCTTACATACAGCACAGGTTGGAGATTGAGGTGCACATGGTTAGATACAGAGAACAAAGTTTAGAGACTGGGATTCAGACAAACTGATACCGAAAGCAGAGGTTGGAGACTGGGGTGTAGAAGGACCCTTAGAAAGAACACAGGTTGAAGACTGTGGTACAGAGTACTGTTACAGAGAGCAGATCTTGGAGTCTTGGGAGCAGAAGTACTGTTTCAGAGGACAAAGGTTGGAGACTGGAGTGGAGAAATAATGTTACAAAGAGCTGAGTCTGTATTATCATTTGACTCTAAGAATTTTTTTATCTCTTCCTTTATGTCTTCTGTAACCCATTGATCATTCAATAACATATTGTTCATTTTCCATGTGGTGTAGGATTTTTCCTTCCTTTTTTTATCATTGATTTCCAATTTCATTCCATTATGGTCAGATATGGTGCATGGTATTATCTCCACACTTTTATATTTACTAAGATTTGCCTTATGGCATAATATATGGTCTATTTTTGAGTAGGATCCATGTGCTGCTGAGAAGAACGTGTATCCACTTGATGATGGTTGGTATATTCTATATATGTCAGTTAGGTCTAGGTTATTGATTGTGCTGTTGAGTTCTATAGTCTCTTTATTCAGTTTTTGTCTAGAGGATCTGTCTAATGGCGAGAGCGGTGTGTTGAAGTCACCCATAATTATTGTGTTATGGTCTATTTGACTCTTGAACTTGAGGAGCGTTTGTTTTATGTAGATTGCAGCTCCATTGTTTGGTGCATACAAATTGATAATTGTTATGTCTTGTTGGTGGATGGTCCCTTTTAACAGTATATAGTGTCCTTCCTTATCCTTCTTAATTAACTTAGGTTTGAAGTTGATTTTATTTGATATGAGTATGGCCACTCCTGCTTGCTTCCGAGGGCCATGTGAGTGGTATGATTTTTCCCAACCTTTTACCTTCAGCCTGTGTATGTCTTTTCCTATCATATGAGTCTCCTGAAGGCAGCATATTGTTGGATTTGTTTTTTTGATCCAGGTTGCTAGCCTATGTCTCTTGATTGGTGAGTTTAGGCCATTAACATTTAAAGTTACAATTGAGATATGATTTGTACTTCCAGTCATGCTTCTTTATTTATTTATTTTAGTTTGGCTAGTTTTACTTTTTTGGTTATTTTCTTCCTCCTTTACTGAGATACCTCTTGTTGTTAGTTTTGGGCACTATTTTTCAATTCCTCTTCTTGTAGTATATTGCTCAGAATGCTTTGCAGTGCTGGTTTTCTTGCTGCAAATTCTTTTAGCTTTTGTTTATCGTGAAAGATTTTAATTTCGCTGTCAAATCTAAAGCTCAATTTTGCTGGATACAGTATTCTTGGTTGAAATCCATTATTTTTCAGCGTTTGAAATACATTGTTCCAGGATCTTCTCGCTTTCAAAGTCTGTGCTGAGAAATCAGTCGTTAACCTAATTGGTTTACCCCTGAATGTAATCTGTCTCTTTTCTCTGGTAGCTTTTAATATTCTCTCCTTGTCCTGTATGTTGGCTATCTTCATAATTATGTGTCTTGGAGTTGGTCTATTATAGTTTTGAATGTTTGGGGTCCTGTAGGCTTCCAGGATTTGGCAATCCATTCCATCTTTCATCTCTGGGAAGTTTTCTACAATTATTTCATTTAATATGCTGTCCATTCCTTTGGTTTGAATCTCTGTGCCTTCTTCTATCCCGATGACTCTCAAGTTTGGTTTTTTAATGGCATCCCATATCTCTTGAATAGATTGCTCATGGGATTTAAGCATCTTTTCTGTGTTGACTATACTCTTTTCAAGTTGATAAACCTTGTCTTCATTATCTGATGTTCTGACTTCTACTTGATCAAGTCTATTTGTAATATTCTCGTTTGAGTTTTTAATTTGGTTTATAGTTTCCTGCAATTCTAGGATTATATTTTGATTCTTTTTTAAGATCTCTATCTCCTGGTAGAGCTCGTTCTTTGCCATTTGAATTTGTTTGTTTAACTCATTTTCAAAATATATTTTTATTGCTTGGACTTGCTGTCTCATGTCTTCTCTAATATTCCTTTCCATTTGAGTTAGGTATGCCTTGAGTTCTTTCCCTATCCCTGCTTCTGATGTTTCTATGTCCTCTTGTAGAATTAAGTTGTCTTGCATTGTTTGTACTCCTTTTTTCCCTTGTTTTCTCATGTTGTCCCCGTTGCTTTCCAGCTCTATTTGATTGTCGTGTTTCTGTTCTCTTCTATAGATTTGTTTCGGTTCTGTATTACTCTGATGCCTCTCCTTAGTGTTGTTAAACTATGCCTGCTGACGTGGGTTCCACTGTGAAGGCAGATCCGACGTCCGAGCTCCAGTGACGACACTACTTCGCTATGACTGGCCCCAGTTCCTTGCCGGGGTGTCCTGAGGAGGTGGTATGACTGAACTGTCTCTGTTTGATTTCAGCTCCCAGTCGCGGCAGGCAGGCGGTCTCCAGCCGCCCAGTATCACAGGCCGCAGGCGGGTGATCGGTCACCTGCGGCCGGGTGTTCTCCTACCGCCCACCTATGCGGGCAGTGGGTGAACTGTCGCCGGCGGGCCTGCAATTTCCAGCTGCCCAGTCTCGAGGGCCTTGCCTCTAGCCTCCTGGTTTCTCCTGCTAGCCTTCTGTAGCTGCAGGGCAGGCCGCACGAATCAGTCGGCCTGGATCTCCGGGGTCCCACAGTTGGCAATTGGGATCCCAGGCACTCTGTCCTTTGGATTTTTCGTGCTTGCCCCTCCCCCAGCTCTAGCTAGACAGGTTTCCTTTTGGCTGCAGATGTGTAGGGGGGGTTGCAGGTCAGGTGCCTCTAGTTCCCCCCCTAGTCTTTATGCAGGCTCACTCTGATTCTCCCTCCCCGGCAAGCCTAGGAGAGATTTTATGCGAGTTCCCAATGTATGGGGGATGGGCTGAGTGCCACACACCTGTTTTGTTGTTGAGATCTGTCGGAGAATGGCGGTGGATATTTCAGCTGTTCAAGATGCTGACTGCTGATTGCCTTGGCGGAGTGTCCGCTGTGGGGGATGGGACTGTACCGCTTCCTTCCCCGTCTAAACTCCCGAACTCAGCCCGGGGGTCAGTGTGGGCTTGGCTGGCGGGATTCCACCTGGTCTCAGCCAAGCCTCTCCCTGCTTGCTAATTAATGGCTTCCCTGGGGCGCCACGCCTTCTGTAGCCGCAGGGCAGGCCGCACGAATCAGTCGGCCTGGATCTCCGGGGTCCCACAGTTGGCAATTCTTAGAGTCAAATGATAATACAGACACAACATACCGGAATCTATGGGACACAATGAAAGCAGTTTTAAGAGGGAAATTCATATCCTGGAGTTCTTTCATCAAAAAAAGAAAAAACCAACAAATAAATGAACTCACACTACACCTCAAAAACCTAGAAAAGGAAGAACAAAACAACAGCAATTGTAGTAGAAGACAAGAAATAATTAAAATTAGAGCAGAAATAAACGAAATTGAAACAAAAAAAAACCATTGAAAAAATTGATAAAACTAAAAGTTGGTTCTTTGAAAAAATAAATAAGATAGACAAGCCCTTAGCTATGCTAACAAAAAGAAGAAGAGAGAGAACTCAAATTACTAATATACGGGATGAAAAAGGCAATATCATAACAGACACTACAGAAATACAGGAGATAATTAGAAACTATTTTGAAACCCTATATTCTAATAAAATAGAAGATAGCGAAGATATCGATAAATTTCTTAAGGCATATGATTTGCCCAGATTGAGACAAGAAGACACACACAATTTGAACAGACCAATAACAAAGGAAGAAATAGAAGAAGCCATCAAAAGACTACCAACCAAGAAAAGCCCTGGACCTGATGGGTATACAGCGGAGTTCTACAAAACCTTCAAAGAAGAACTAATACCAATACTTTTCAAACTATTTCAAGAAATAGAAAAAGAAGGAGCTCTTCCAAATTCATTCTATGAGGCCAACATCACCCTGATCCCAAAACCAGACAAAGACACTTCAAAGAAAGAAAACTACAGACCAATATCTCTAATGAACTTGGATGCAAAAATTCTCAATAAAATTCTGGCGAATCGAAATACAAAAACATATCAGGAAACTTGTGCACCATGATCAAGTAGGATTCATCCCTGGGATGCAAGGCTGGTTCAATATACGGAAATCAATACATGCTATTCACCACATCAATAGGCTTAAAGACCAGAACCATATGATCATCTCGATAGATGCAGAAAAAGCATTTGACAAAATACAACATCCCTTTATGTTCAAAACATTAGAAAAACTAGGGATATCAGGAACTTACCTCAACATTGTAAAAGCTATATATGCTAAACCTCAGGCTAGCATCATCCTAAATGGAGAAAAACTGAAGGCATTCCCTCTAAAATCTGGAACAAGACAGGGATGTCCTCTATCACCACTTCTATTCAATTTAGTTCTCGAAGTACTAGCCAGAGCAATTAGACAGACAAAAGAAATTAAAGGCATAAAAATAGGAAAAGAAGAAATTAAATTATCGCTATTTGCAGATGACATGATAATTTACTTAACAGACCCAAAAGGATCTACAAAGAAGCTGCTAGAGTTAATAAATGAATTCAGCAAAGTGGCAGGATATAAAATCAACACGCACAAATCAAAGGCATTCCTGTATATCAGCAACAAAACCTCTGAAATGGAAATAAGGAAAACCACTCCATTCACAATATCCTCAAAGAAAATAAGATACTTGGGAATCAACCTAACAAAAGAGGTGAAAGATTTATACAATGAAAACTACAGAACCTTAAAGAGAGAGATAGAAGAAGATCTCAGAAGATGGAAAAATGTACCCTGTTCATGGATAGGCAGAACTAACATCATCAAAATGGCGATACTACCCAAAGTTCTCTACAGGTTTAATGCGATGCCAATCAGAATCCCAAAGACATTTCTTGTAGAAATAGATAAAGCAATCATGAAATTCATATGGAAAAACAAAAGACCCAGAATAGCAAAAGCAATTCTAAGCAGGAAGTGTGTGAATCTGGAGGTATAGCGATACCAGAGCTCAAACTGTACTATAAAGCAATAGTAACAAAAACAGCATGGTACTGGTACCAAAACAGGCAGGTGGACCAATGGTACAGAATAGAGGACACAGAGACTAATCCACAAAGTTACAACTATCTTATATTTGATAAAGGGGCTAAAAACATGCAATGGAGGAAGGATAGCATCTTCAATAAATGGTGTTGGGAAAATTGGAAATCCATATGCAACAAAATGAAATTGAATCCCTTTCTCTCGCCAGCCACAAAAGTTAACTCAAAATGGATCAAGGAGCTAGATATAAAAAACAGAGACACTGCGTCTGATAGAAGGAAAAGTTGGCTATGATCTACATATTGTGGGGTCGGGCTCCAAATTCCTTAATAGAACGCCCGTAGCCCAAGAGTTAATAACAAGAATAAACAAATGGGACCTACTTAAACTAAAAAGTTTTTCTCAGCAAGAGAAACAGTAAAAGAGGTAAATAGAGAGCGTACATCCTGGGAACAAATTTTTTACCCCTCACACCTCAGATAGAGCCCTAATATCCAGAATGTACAAAGAACTCAAAAAATTAAACAATAAGATAACAAATAATCCAATCAACAAATGGGCCAAGGACCTGAACAGACCACTTCTCAGAGGAGGACATACAATCAATCCACAAGCACATGAGAAAATGCTCACCATCTCTAGCAATCAGAGAAATGCAAATCAAAACCACCCTAAGATACCATTTCACTCCTGTAAGATTGGCAGCCATTATGAAGTCAAACAACAATAAGTGTTGGCGAGGATGTGGGGAAAAGGGCACACTTGTTCACTGCTGGTGGGACTGCAAAATGGTGAGGCCAATTTGGAAAGCAGTATGGAGATTCCTGGGAAAGCTGGGAATGGATCCACCATTTGACCCAGCTATTGCCCTTCTTGGACTATTCCCTGAGGACCTTAAAAGAGCACACTATACGGGATACGGCCCATCAATGATTATAGCAGCACAATTCACAATAGCTAGACTGTGGAACCAACCTAGATGCCCTTCAATAGACGAGTGGATAAAAAAATTGTGGCAGCTATACACAATGGAGTATTATGCAGCACTAAGAAACGACAAAATCATAGAATTTGCAGGGAAATGGATGGCATTAGAGCAGATTATGCTAAGTGAAGCTAGCCAAGCCCTAAAAAACAAATGTCAAATGTCTTCTTTGATATAAAGAGAGCCACTAAGAATAGAACAGGAAGGAAGAGCATGAGGAAAAGACTACCAGTAAACTAAGACGAATGGGGGGAGGAGAAAGGAAGAGAGAAGGGAAAACATATGGAAATGGTAGGAGACCTTCAGTGATACACAAAATTATAAGAGGTTATGAGGGGAAAGGGGGTGGGGGGAAAAAAGGGAGAGAACTGAACAACAGCAGAGGAGGTAGAGAGGGAAGATGGGAGGGGAGGGGAGGGGAGGGGGGATAGTAGGGGATAGGAAAGGTAGCAGAATACAACAGTCACTAATATGCCATTATGTAAAAACGTGAGTATGTAACAGAAGTGAGTCTGTATTATGTATTTGGGAGTTCAAATCTCAATTGAGTCGAATGTATGAAAGATGATATGTCTTGAGCTCTGTAATGTTTTGAACAATCAATAAAAAAAAAAAAACTAAAAAAAAAAAAAAAAAAAAAAAAAAAACAAAGAGCTGAGTCTGGAAACTGGAGTGCAGAAGGATATTACAGAGAGTAGAGGTTGGAGACTGTGGTTCAGAAGGACTGTTGCAGAGAGCAGACGTTGGAGACTGGGGTCCAGAAGGATCGTTGCAGAGAGCAGAGTTTGGAGACTGGGGTGTAGAAGTACTGTTGCAGAGAGCAGATATTGGAGACTTGGGTTCAGAAAAAACTGTTGCAGAGAGCAGAGTTTGATGACTGGGGTGAAGAAGGACAGTTACAGAGAGCAGAGATTGGAGACTGGGGTTCAGATGGATCTTACAGAGAGCAGAGTTTAGAGACTGGGGTGAAAAAGACTGTTTCAGAGAGCAGATGTTGGAGACTGGGGTGGAGAAGAAACGTTGAAGAGAGAAGATGTTGGAGACTGGAGTGCAGAAGTCCTGTTACAGAGAGCAGAGTTTAAAGACAGTTGTGCAGAACGACTGTTACAGAGTGCAAAGTTTAAAGACTGGGGTGCAGAAGCACTGTTACAGAGAGAAGACGTTGGAGACAGTGGTCCAGAAGGATCGTAGCAAAGAGCAGAATTTGGAGACTTGGGTTCAGAAAGACTGCTGCAGAGAGGAGATGTTGGAGACTGGGGTACAAAAGGACTGTTCCAGAGAGCAGATTTTAGAGGCTGGGGTGAAGAAGGACTATTTCATAGAGCAGAGGTTGGAGACTGAGGTGCAGAAGGACTGTTACAGAGAGCAGAGGTAGAAGACTGGGGTTCAGATGGATCTTACACAGAGCAGAGTTTGGAAACTGGGGAGCAAAAGGACTGTTACAGAGAGAAGATGTTGGAGACTGTTGTGGAGAAAAATCTTTGCAGAGAGAAGAGGTTGGAGACTGGGGTGTAGAAGGCCTGTTACAGAGAGCACAGTTTGGAGACTGTTGTGCAGAAGGACTGTTACAGAGTGCAAAGTTTAAAGGCTGGGTTGCAGAAGGATCTTACAGAGAGAAGAGTTGGGAGACTGAGGAGAAGAAGAACTGTTACAGAGAGCAGAGGTAGGAGACTGGGGTGCAGAAGCGTCGATGCAGAGAGCAGAGCTTACAAACTGAGATGCAGAAGAACTGTTGCAGAGAGCAGATGTTGGAGACTGAGTTGCAGAAGGACTGTTGCAGAGAGCAGATGTTGGTATCTAGGTTGCAAAAGGACTGCTGTAGAGAGCAGCAGTTGGAGAATATGCTGCAGAAGGACTGTTTCAGAGAGCAGAGCTTAGAGACTGATGTGTGGAAGTCCTGCTACAGAGAGCCGAGGTTGGAGACTTGGATGCAGAAGGACTGATACAGAGAGCAGCGGTTGGATACAGGGGTGCAGAATGATCTTACAGAGAGCAGAATTTGGAGACTATGGTTCAGAAGGACTGTTGCAGAGATCAGAGGCGTGAGACTGGGGTGCACTAGAATCATTGCAGAGAGCAGAGGTTGGAGACTCGGGTGCAGAAGGATCGTTGCAGAGAGCAGATTTTGGAGACTGGGGTGCAGAAGGCCTGCTACAGAGAGAAGACTTTGGAGACTGGCGTGTAGAAGAGAGGGTGGAGTTTGAGGTACAGGTGGACTGTTACATAAAGCAATGTTTTTAAACTGTGGTGCAGAAGGATCGTGTAGAGAGCAGAGGTATCAGACTGATGTGCAGAAGAACTGTTACAGAAAGTAGAGGTTGGAAATTGGGGTGCAGAAGGACCGTTACAGAGACCAGTGTTTGGAGACTGCGGTAGAGAAAAACTGTTACAGAGAGCAGAGTTTGGAGACTGGGGTGCAGAAGGAATGATACAGAGAGCACAGGTTGGAGACTGAAGTGCAGAAGGATAGATACAGAGAGCAGAGGTTTGAGACTGAGGTTCAGAAGGACTGATACAGAAAGCAGTATTTGGAGACTGGGGTTCAGAACGCAAGTTACGGAGAGCAGTGTTTGGAGACTGTGGTACAGAATGACTGTTACAGAGATCAGAATTTGGAGACTTGGAGCAGAAAGACTGTTGCAGAGGACAGAGGTTGGAGTCTAAGGTGCTGCAGGACACTTTCACAAAGCAGAGGATAAAGACTGGGGAAGAGAAGGAATGTTACAGAGAACAAAGTTTAGAATCGGGAGTGCAGAAGAATATATCAGAGACCAGAGTTTTGAGACTGTGGTGCAGAAGGACTGTTGCAGAGAGCAGTGATTGGAGACTGAGGTGCAGAAGTCCTGTTACATAGATTAGAGTTTGGAGACTGGTGTGCAGATGGATGGTTGAAAGGAGCAGAGCTTGGAGACAGGGGTGAAGAAGGATCTTATAGAGAGCAGAAGTTGGAGACTGAGGTGCAGAAGGACTCTTGTAGAGATCAGAGGTTGGAGACTAGGGTGCAGTAGAATCATTGCAGAGAGCAGAGGTTTGAGACTGGCGTGCAGAAGGACTGTTGCAGAGAGCAGATTTTAGAAACTGGGGTGCAGAAGACTGTTACACAGAGCAGAGTTTGGAGACTGGGGTGCAGAAGGACTGTTACAGAGAGCAGAGTTTAGAGACTGGGGTGCAAAAGGACTGTTACAGAGTGCAGAGTTTAAAGACTTACAGATAGCAGATTTGGGAGACTGAGGTGTAGAAGGACTGTTACACAGAGCAGAGGTAGGAGACTGGGGTGAAGAAGTGTCGTTGCAGAGAGCAGAGTTTTCAGACTGAGGTGCAGAAGAACTGTTGCAGAGAGCAGATTTTGGAGACTGGTGTGAAGAAGAACTGTTGCAGAGAGCAGATGTTGGTAAGTAGGGTGCAGAAGGACTGTTCTAGAGAGCAGAAGTTGGAGACTGGGGTGCAGAAGGACTGTTGCAGAGAGCAGACTTTGGAGACTGACTTGCGGAGGTCCTGTTACAGAGAGCAGAGGTTGGAGACTCGGAAGCAGAAAGACTATTACAGAGAGCAGTGTTTAAAGACTTTAGTGCAGAAGGATCATTTCAGAGCACAGAATTTTCAGACTGAGGTGCAGAAGGACTGTTGCAGAGAGCAGTTGTTGGAGACTTTGGTGCAGAAGGACTGTTGCAAAGAGCAGACGTTGGAGACTGGGGTGAAAAAGGATCATTGCAGAGAGCACAGGTTTGAGACTGGGGTGCAGAATGCTTGTTACAGAGAAAAAGGTTTGGAGAAAGGGTGCAGAAGGACTGTTACAGAGGGAAGAGTTTGGAGACTGGTTGCCTAAAGATCTTACACAGAGAAGAGTTTGGAGACTAAGGTGCAGAACGACTGTTACAGATATTAGAGGTTGGAGACTGAGGTGCAGAAGGATTGTTACAGAGAGCAGATTTTGGAGACTGGGGTGCATAAGGACTGCTGCAGATAGCAGAGGTTGGAGACTGTGGTGTAGAAGGACTGTTTGAGGGAACAGAGTTTGGAGACTTGCGTGCAGAAGAAATGTTGCAGAGAGCAGAGTTTGGAGACTGAGATGCAGAAGAACTATTACAGAGATCACTGGTTGGAGACTGGGGTGCAGAAAGACTGATAAAGAGAGAAGAGTTTGGAGACTGTCGTGAAGAAGGAACATTACAGAGAGGAAACTTTAAAAACCGCAGTACAGGAAGGACTGTTACAGAGAGCAGAGTTTGGAGACTGGGGTTGAGAAGGACTATTTCAGAGTGCAGATATGGGAGACTGGGGTGCAGAAGGACTGTTGCAGAGAGCAGAGGTTGGAAACTGGAGTGCAGAAGGACTGTTGCAGAGAGCAAGGTTGGAGACTGAGGAGCAGAAAGACTGTTACAGAGAGCAGAGTTTGGAGACTTGGGTGCTGAAGAACTGGTAAAGAAAGCAGAGGTTGGAGACTGGGGTGCAGAAGGATCGTTATAGAGAACAGAGGTCGGAGACTGGGGTGCAGAAGGCCTGTTACAGAAAGCAGAGTTTGGAGAAGGGGTGCAGAAGTACTTTTACAGAGAGTAGAGCCCGAGGTGCAGAAGGACCATTGCAGAGAGCAGAGGTTGGAGACTGAGGTGCAGAAGGATTGTTACAGAGATCAGACGTTGGAGACTTGGTCTCAGAGGGACTGCTGCAGAGAACAGAGGCTGGACGTGGGGTGTAGCAGGACTGTTGCGGAGAGCACAGGTTTGAGATTTGGGTGAAGAAGGACTGTTGCAGAGAGTACAGGTTGAAGACTGTGTTGCAGTAGGACTGTTACAGAGGCAGAGGTTGAAGACTTTGGTGCAGAAAGACTTTTGTGGAGAGCAGATGTTGGAGACTGCGTTGCAGAAGGACTGCTGCAGAGAGCAGAGTTTGTAGACTGAGATGCAGAAGTACTGTTACAGAGAGCAGAGGTTGGAGATTGGGGTGCACATGGACTGATACAGAAAGCAGAGTTTGGAGACTCGTGTGCAGAAGAACTGTTGCAGAGGGCAGAGGTTGGAGAATGGGGTGCAAAAGGCCTGTTACAGAGAGCAGAGGTTGGAGACTGGGGTGCAGAAAAACTGTTATAGACAGCAGAGTTTAGAGACAGGGTTGCAGAAGGATCTTACAGAGAGCAGAGCTTAGAGACTGTGGTACAGCAGGACTGTTACAGAGAACAGAGGTTGGAGACTGGGGTGCAGAAGGATCCTTGCAGAGAACAGAGTTTTCAGACTGAGGTCCAGAAAGACTGTTGCAGAGAGCAGAGGATGGAGACTGGGGTGCAGAAGGACTGTTGTAGAGAGCAGAGGATGGAGACTGGGGTGCAGAAGGATCGTTGTAGCGAGCAGAGGTTTGAGACCAGCGTCCAAAAGGAATGCTACAGAGAACAGAGGTTGGAGAATGGGTGCAGAAGGACTGTTACAGAGGGCAGAATTTACAGACTGGGTTGCAAAAGGATCCTAGAGAGAGCAGATATTGGAGACTGAGCTGCAGAAGGACTGTTACAGAGAGTAGAGGTTAGAGACTGAGGTGCAGAAGCACCATTGTAGAGAGCAGAGTTTTGAGACTGAGGTGCAGAAGGATTGTTACAGAGAGCAGAGGATGGACCCTGGGGTGCAGAAGGACTGTTGCAGATAGCAGAGATTGAAGACTGTGGTGTAGAAGGATTGTTGCAGATACAGAGGTTTGAGACTTTGGTGCAGAGGACTGATACAGAAAGCAGAGGTTGAAACTGGGGAGCAGAAGAACCCTTACAGAGTGAAGATTTTGGAGACTGCACTACAGGAGGACTGTTACAGAGAGCAGAGGTTGGAGACTGCTGTGGAGAAGGACTGTTTCAGAGTGCAGACCGTGGATACTGGGGTGCAGACGAACTGTTGCAGAGAGCAGAGGTTGGAGACTGGGGTGCAGAAGAACTGTCGCAGAGAGCAGAGGATGGAGACTGAGGTGCAGAAGGAATGTTGCAGGGAGCAGAGGTTGGAAACTGTGGTGCAGAAGGAATGATACAGAAAGGAGAGGTTGAAGACTGGGATGCAGAACGACTGTTACTGAGAGTAGAGGTTGGAGACTGCGGTACAGAAGGACTGTTACAGAGAGCAGATGTTGGAGACTGGGGAGCAGATGGACTGTTACAGAGAGCAGAGGTTGGAGACTGTGGAGCAGAAGGACTATTACAGAGAGCAGAGGTTGAAGTCTGGGGAGGATAAGAAATGTTACAGAGAGCAGACTTGGAACCTTGGGTTCAGAATGATCTTACAGAGATCAGAGGTTGGAGGCTGGGTTTCAGAAGCACTGTTACAGAGAGTAGATTTTGGAGACTGAGGTGCAGTAGGACTGTTACAAAAAGCAGAGTTGGGAGACTGGGGTGCACAAGGATCGTTGTAGAGAGCAGATTTTTCAGACTTAGGTTCAGTAGGACTGTTGCTGAGAGCAGATGTTGAAGACTGGGGTACAGAAAGACTTTTGCAGAGAGCAGAGGTTGGAGACTCGGGTGCAAAAGGATCGTTGAAGACAGGAGAGGTTGAAGACTGTGGTGCAGAAGGCCTGTTACAGAGAGAGGTTGGAGACTTGGCTTGCAGAAGGAATGTTACAGAGATCAGAGTTTGGAGACTGGGGTGAAGAAGAACCATTACAGAGAGAAGAGGTTGGAGACTGTGGTACAGAAGGACTGTTTCAGAGAGCAGAGGTTGGAGACTGGGGAGCAGAAGGAATATTACAGGGAGCAGAGTTTAGAAACTGGGGTGCAGAAAGATCTTACAGAAAGAAGAGGTTGGAGAGTGAGGTGCCGAAAGACTGTTACATAAAGCAGAGTTTGAAGACTGGGGTGCAAAATGATTGTTGCAGAGAGCAGAGTTGTCAGAAAGAGGTGCAGAATGATTGTTGCAGGGAGCAGATGTTTGAGACTGGGGTGCAGAAGGACTTTTGCAGAGAGCAGAGGTTTCAAAATGGGGTGCAAAAGGACTGTTGTAGAGAGCAGAGTTTTTAGACTGGGGTGCAGAGGGATTGTTACAGAGAGCAGAGGTTTGAGACTGTGGTGCAGAAGGATCATTGCAGAGATCAGAGTTTGGTAACTGAGGTGAAGAACGATTGTTAAAGAGAACAAAAGTTGGAGACTGGGGTGCAGAAGGACTGTTGCAGAAAGCAGAGTTTGGAGACTGGGTTTTAAAAGGACTCTTGCAAGGAGCAGAGGTTGGAGACTGGGGTGCAGAAGGACTGTAACATAGAGCAGAGTTTGGAGACAGGGTTGCAGAAGGATCATACAGAGAGCAGAGTTTCGAGACTGAGGTGCAACAGGAGTATTACAGAGAGCAGAGTTTGGAGACTGGGGTGCAGAAGGATCATTGCAGAGAACAGCGTTTTCAGACTGAGGTGCAGAAGGACTGTTGCAGAGAGCAGAGTTTTGAGACAGGGGTGCAGAAGGACTGTTGCATAGAGCAGATATTGGATACTGGGGTGCACAGGGATCGTTGCAGAGAGCAGAGGTTGGAGACTGGGGTGTAGAAGGACTGTTCCAGAGAGCAGACGTTGGAAACTGGTGTACAGAAAGATCGTTGCAAACAGCAGAGGTTTGTGACTGGGGTGCAGAAGGACTGTTACAGAGAGTAGAGTTTCGAGACTGAGGTGCAGAAGGATCGTTGCAGAGAGCAGAGGTTGGAGACTGGGGTGCAGTAGAACTCCTATATTGAGCTGAGTTTTGAAACAAGGTTGCACAAGTATCTTACAGAGAGCAGAGTTGTAGACCGTTGTGCAGCAGGACTGTTAGAGAGAGCACAAGTTGGAGACTGGGGTGCAGAAGGATCGTTGTAGAGAATAGTGTTTTAAGACTGAGGTGCAGAAGGACTTTTGCAGAGAGCACATGTTGGAGACTGGGGTGCAGAAGGACTGTTGCAAAGAGCAGAGTTTGAAGACTGGGTTGCAGAAGGATCGTTGTAGAGAGCAAAATTTTGAGACTGGGGTGCAGAAGGATAGTTATAGAGAACAGAGGTTGGAACTGGGGTGCAGAAGGCCTATTATGGAGAGTAGAGTTTGGAGAAGGGATTCAAAAGTACATTTACAGAGAGTAGTTTTTGGAGACTGAGGTGCAGAAGGACCGTTGCGGACAGCACAAGTTAAAGATTGGGGTGCAGAAGGACTGTTGCAGAGAGCAGAGTTTGGAGACTGGGTTACAGAGGCAGAAGTTGGAGATTTGGTGCAGAAGAACTGTTGCAGAGAGCAGATGTTGGAGACTGGGGTGCAGAAGGACTGTTACAGAGAGCAGAGTTTATAGACTTTGATTCAGAAATACTATTACAGAGACCAGAGGTTGGAAATTATGGTGCAGGTGGACTGATACAGTAAGCAGAGATTGGAGACTGGGGTCCAGAAGGACTGTTACAGAGAGCAGATTTTGGAGACTGGGGTGCAGAAGACCTGTAAGAGAGAAGAGGTTGGAGACTTCTGTGCAGAAGGATTGTTACAGATAGCACAGTTTGGAGACTGGGGTGCAGAAGGATCATTGCAGAGATCAGAGGTTTCCGATTGAGGCTAATAAGGACTGATACAGAGAGCAGAGGTTGGAGTCTGAGGTGCAGAAAGACTGTTAGAGAACAGAGTTTGGAGACTGGGGTGCAGAAGGACCGTTTTAGAGAGCAGATGTTGGAGACTGGGATGCAGAAAGACTGTTACAGAGAGCAGAAGTTGGAGCCTGGGGTGCTGAAGCATCATTACACTGAGCAGAGGTTGGAGACTGAGATGCAGAAGGACTGTTATAGAGAGGATAGGTTGGAGACTGGGGGGCAAAAAGATTCTTTCAGAGAGCAGAGTTTGGAGATTGGTGTCCAGAATAACTCTTACAGATAGCAATGTTTCGAGACTGGGTTTCAGAAGGATCTTACTGAGAGCATTTTGGAGACTGAGGTTCAGAAGGTCTGTTACAGAGAGCAAAGGTTTGAAACTGGGGTGCAGAAGGCTTGTTGCAGAGAGCAGAGTTTTCAGACTGAGGTTCAGAAGGAATGTAGCAGAGAGCAGATGTTGGATTCTCTGGTGTAGAGGACTGTTACATAGAGCAGAGTTTGGAGACTGGGGTGCAGAAGAATCATTAGAGAGAGCACAGGTTGAAGAGTGGGGTGCAGAAGGCCTGTTACAGAGAGCAGAGTTTGCAAATTGGGGTGCAAAAGGACTGTTGCAGAGAGCAGATGTTGGAGACTGTGGTGAAAAAGGATTCTTGAAGAGATCGGAGGTTGAAGACTGAGGTGCAGAAGGATCGCTACAGAGAGCAGAGATTGGAGACTGGGGTGAAGCAGGACAGATGCAGAGAGCACAGGTGGGAGACTGGGGTGCAGAAGAAATGTTGCAGAGGGCCAAAGTTAGAGACTGGGATGCAAAAGGACTGTAGCAGAGAGCAGATGTTGGAGACTGGGATGCAGATGGATCCTTTCAGAGAGAAGAGGTAGGAGACTGGGGTTTAGAAGGACTGTTGCAGAGAGAAGATATTGGAGACTGGGGTGCAGAAGAACTGTTGCAGAGAGCAGAGGTTGGAGACTGAGGTGCAGAAGGACTGTTACAGAGAGCAGAGGTTGGAGACTGGGGTGCAGAATAACTGATATTGAAAGTAGAGTTTTGAGACTGGGGTGCAGAATGACTTTTACAGACATCAGAGTTTGGAGACTTCGGTACAGAAGAACTGTTATAGAGAGCAGAGTTTTGAGCCTGGGGTGCAGAAGTACTGTTGCAGAGAACAGAGTTTAGATACTGGGGTGCAGAAGGACCGTAGCAGAGAGCAGAGGTTTGAGACTGAGGTGCAGAAGGACTGTTATAGAGAGCAAAGTTTGGAGACCGGGGTGAAGAAGGATCTTACAGAGAGCAGAGGTTGGAGACTGGGGTGCAGAAGGACTGTGGCAGAGAGCAGAGTTTAAAGACTGGGGTGCAGAAGGACTGTTGCAGGGAGCAGTGGTTGAAGACTGAGGTGCAGATGGTTCATTGCAAGGAGAAGAGGTTGGAAACTGGGGTGCATTAGACCTGTTACAGAGAGCAGAGTTTGTAGATTGGTGTCCAGAAGAACTCATAAAGAGAGCAGAGGTTGGAGACTGAGATGTAGAAGGATTGTTACAGAGAGCAGAGTATTGACATTGATGTTCAAAAGGACTGTTACAGAGAGCAGAGCTTGGAGACTGGTGTGTAGAAGCATCATTGCAGAGAACAGAGGTTTGAGATTGAGGTGCCGAAGGATCATTGCAGAGAGCCGAGGTTGGAGACTGAGATGCAGAAGGATCGCTACAGAGAGCATAGGTTGGAGACTGGTGTGCAGAAGGACAGTCACAGAGAGCACAGGATGGAGACTGGGGTTAAGAAGAAATGTTGCAGAAAGCAGAGGTTGGAGACTGGGGTGCAGAAGGACTGTTGCAGAGAGCATATTTTGGAGACTGTGGTACAGAAGGAATTTTACAGAGAAGAGAGGTTGGAGACTGGGGTGCAGAAGGATTCTTACAGAGAGCAGAGGATGGAGACTTGGGTACAGAATAACTGTTGCATAAAGCAGACGTTGGAGAGTGGGGTGCAGAAAGTTCGTTGCAGATAGTAGAGGTTTGAGACTGGGGTGTAGAAGGACTTTTGCAGAGAGCAAAGGTTTGAGACTGGGGTGCAGAAGGACTTTTGCAGAGAGAAGAGGTTGGTAACTGAGGTGCAGAAGGAGTTTTAAAGAGAGCAGAGGTTGGAGACTGTGGTGCAGAAGAACTGATACAGAAAGCAGAGTGTGGAGACTGGGGTGCAGAAGGAGTAATGCAGAAAAAAGAGTTTGGAGACTGGGGTGCCGAAGAACAGTTACAGAGAGCACAGATGGAGACTGGGGTGCAAAAGAAATGTTCCAGAGAGAAGAAGTGGGAGACTGGGGTTAAGAAGGACCGTGTAAGAGAGCAGAAGTTGGAGACTGAAGTGTGAAGAACTGTTACAGAGAGCAGAGTTTGGAGACTGGGGTGCAGAAGAACTGATACAGAAAGCAGACTTTGGAGACTGGGGTGAAAAAGGACAGTTACAGAGAGAAGATTTTGGAGACTGCGTACAGAAGGACTGTTACAGAGAGCAGAGGTTGAACACTTGGGTGCAGAAGGACTGATGCAGAGAATAGAGTTTGGAGACTGGAGTTCAGAAGAAACTTTGCAGAGAGCAGAATTTGGAGATTGAGGTGAAGAAGGATCGTTGCAGAGAGAAGAGGATGGAGACTGGGTGCAGAAGGCCTGTTACAGAGAGCACAGTTTCGAGACAGGGTTGCAGAAAGATCTTACAGAGAACATTTTGGAGACTGAGTTTCTGAAGGAGTGTTTCAGAGAGCAAAGTTTGGAAACTGGGGTCCAGAAGGATTGTTTTAGAGTGCAGAATTTTCAGACTGATGTGCAGAAAGACTGTAGTAGAGGGCAGACATTGGATCATGGGGTGCAGAAAAACTGTGACAGAGAGCAGAGTTTGGAGACTGGGGTGCAGAAGAATCGTTGCAGAGAGCACAGGTTGGTGACTGGGGTGCAGAAGGCCTGTTACAGAGAGCAGAGGTTGAAGACTGCGGTGCAGAAGGCCTGTTAAGAAGAGCAGAGTTCGAAGACTGGGGTTTAGAAGGACTGTTACACAGAGCAAAGTTTGACGAATGGGTTTCAGAAGGATCTTACAGAGAACAGAGTTTGGAGACGGAGGTGCAGAAGGACTTTTGTAGAGCATAGAGATTGGAGACTTACGAGCAGAAGGACAGTTGTAGAGAGCAGAGCTTGGAGACTGAGGTCCAGAAGGATTGTTACAGAGATCAGAGTGTGGAGACTGGGGAGAAGAAGGAGTGTTACAGAGAGCAGAGGTTGGAGACTTGGGTGCAGAATAACTGATATTGAAAATAGAGTTTGGAGTCTCGGGTGCAGAAGGACCATTACAGTCAGCAGAGGTTGGAGACTGCAGTACAGAAGGACTGTTACAGAGAGCATAGTTTGGAGCCTGGGGTGTACAAAGACTTTTGCTTAGAACAGAGGTTGGAGACTGGGGTGCAGAAGGACTGTTGCAGAGAGCAGAAGTTGGAGACTGAGGTGAAGAAGGATCGTTGCAGAGAGCAGAGTTTTCAGACTGAGGTGCAGAAGGACTGTTACAGAGAGCAGATGTGAAAGACTGGGGTGTCCAAGGACTGTTGCAGAGAGTAGCAGTTGGAGAATGGCGTCCAGTAGGCCTGTTGCGGAGAGCAGAGGCTGGAACCTGGGGTGGAAAAGAACTGCTGCAGAGAGTAGAGGTTAGAGACTGAGGTTCAGAAGGACTGTTACAGAGAGCAGTCATTGGAGACTGGGGTTCAGAAGGACTGATACAGAAAGCAGACATTGGTTACCTGGGTGCAGAAGTACTGTTGCAGAGAGCAGAGGTTGGAGACTGAGGTAGAGAAGGACTGTTGCAGAGAGCAGATGTTGGAGACTGGGTTGCAGAAGGACTGTTGCAGAGAGCAGAGATTGCAGACTGGGGTAAAGAAGGACTATTGCAGAGAGCAAAGGTTGCAGACTGAGGTATAGAAGGACTGTTACAGAGAGCAGAGTTTGGAGAATGTGGGGCAGAAGGACTGATAGAGAAAGCACAGGTTAGAGACTGGGCTTCAGAAGGACCCTTACAGAGAACAGAGGTTTGAGACTGTGGTACAGAAGGACTGTTACAGAGAGCAAAGGTTGGAGACTGGGGTGCAGAATAAGTGTTGTAGAGAACAGAGGTTGGAGACTGGGGTGCAAAAGGACTACTGCAGAAAGCAGAGGTTGAAGATTGGGGCCCAGAAGTACTGTTGCAGAGAAAAGAGGTTGGTGTCTGAGGTGCAGAAGGACTGTTACAGAGAGCAGAGGTTGGAGACTGTGGTGCAGAAGGACTATTGCAGAGAGCAGTTGTTGAAGACTGATGTTCAGAAAAACTTTTACAGAGAGCAGTGTTTGGAGACTGGGGTGCAGGACTGATACTGAGAGCAGAGGTTTGAGACTGGGGTGCAGAAGGACTGTTAAAGAGAGCAGAGTTTAGAGACTTGAATGCAGAAGGCCTGTTACAGAGAGGAGAGGTTGTAGAGTGGGGTGCAGAAGGCCTCTTACAGAGAAAAGAGTTTTGAGACTGATGTGCAGAAGGACTGTTACAGAGAGCAGAGGTTGGAGTCAGGGGTGCAGAAAGACTGTTCCAGAGAGCAGTGTTTGGAGACTGGGGTGCAGAAGGACTGTTGCAGAGAGCAGAGGTTGAAGACTGGCGTGAAGAAGGACTGTTACAGAGAGCAGAGGTTGAAGTCTGGCGTGCAGAAAGACGGATACAGAAAGCAGAGTTTGTAGACTGGGTTGCAGAAAGACTGATACAGAAAGCAGAGGTTGAAGATGGGGTGCAGAAAGACCCTTACAGAGAACAGAGGTTTGAGACTGCGGTACAGAAGAACTGTTACAGAGAGCAGAGGTTGGAGACTGGGGTGCACAATAAATGTTGTAGAGGAAAGAGGTTGTAGACTCTGGTGCTAAAGGACCATTGCAGAAAGTATATGTTGGAGACTGGGTTTCAGAAGGATCTTACAGAGAGCAGAGTTCGGACACTGAGGTGCAGAAGGACTGCTCCAGAGAGCAGAGGTTGAAGATTGGGGTGCAGAAGGACTGTTAAAGAGAGCAGATTTCAGAGACTTGGGTGCAGAAGGCCTGTTACAGAGAGCAGAGGATGGAGACTGAGGTGCAGAAGGACTGTTACAGAGATAGATGTTGAATACTGAGGTGCAAAAAGACCATTGCAGAGAGCAGATGTTGGAGACTGAGGTGCAGAAGGACTGTTGCGGAGTGCAGAGGTTTGAGACTTGGGTGTAAAAGGCCTGTAGCAGCGAGCAGAGGATTGGGATTGGTTTGCCAAAGGACCTTTGCAGGGAGAAGAATTTGGAGACTGAGGTGCAGATGGCCTGTTACAGAGAGCAGAGGTTGGATACTTGAGTGCAGAAAAACTGATAGAGCAGAGGTTGGAGACTGAGGTGCATAAGGATTGTTACAGAGAGCAGAGGTTGGAGACTGGGGTGCAGAAGGACTGTTGCAGAATGCAGAGGTTTGAGACTGGGGTGTGGAAAAACTGTTGCAGAGAACGGAGTTTGGAGACTTAGGTGCAGAAGGACCGTTGCTGAGAGCAGTGGTTGGAGACTGACGTGAAGAAGGATTTCTACAGAGAGAAGAGGTTGAAGACTGAGGTGCTGAAGAACTGTTACAGAGAGCAGAGGTTTGAGACTGGGGTGCAGATGGATCTTACAGAGAGCAGAGATTGGAGACTGGGGTGCAGAAGGACTGTTATAGAAAGCAGAGTTTGGAGACTTGAGTGCAAAAAGACTGTTGTAGAGAGAAGAGGTTGAAGCTGAGGTGCAAAAGGACTGTTGCAGAGAGAAGAGGTTGGAGATGAGGTTCAGAAGGACTGTTACAGAGAGCAGAGTTTGGAGACTGCGGTGCAGAGGACCGTTACAAAGAGCAGAATTTGGAGACTCTAGTACAGAAGGACTTTTACAGAGAGCAGAGGTTGCACACTTGTGTGCACAAGGACTATTGCAGACAACAGAGGTTAGAGACTGAGGTGTAGAAATACCTTTGCAGAGAGCAGAGGTTGGAGACTGACGAGCAGAAGCATTGTTACAGAGAGCAGAGTTTGGAGACTGGGGTACAGAAGGTTTGTTTCAGAGAGCAGAGGTTGGAAACTGGGTGCAGAAGGATCTTCAAGAGAGCAGAGGTTGGAGACTGGGGTACAGAAGAACTGTTGCAGAGTTCAGATGTTGGAGACTGGGGTGTAAAAGTATCGTTGCAGAGAGAATAGGTTGGATACTTTGGTGCTGAAGGCCTGTTACATAGAGCTGAGTTTGTAGACTGGGGTGCAGGAGGCCTATTACAGAGAGGAAAGTTTGGACACTGGGGAGCAGGTGGACTGTTACAGAGAGCAGAGTTTTGATACTGGGTTGCAGAAGGATCTTATATCGAGCAGAATTTGGAGACTGAGGTGCAGTAGGACTGTTACAGAGAGCAGAGGTTGGAGACTGGGGTGCAGATGGATACTTGTAGTGAGCAGAGTTTTCAGACTGAGGTGCAGAAGGACTGTTGAGAGTGCAGACTTTAAAGACTGGGTTGCAGAAGGATGGTTGCAGTGAGGAGATATTGGAGGCTAGAGTGCAAAAGGACTCTGACAGAGACCAGAGGTAGGAGACTGAGGTGCAGAAGGACAGTTAAAGACTGTAGAGTTTAGAGAAAGAGGTGTAGAAGGACTGTTGCAGAGGGCAGATGTTGGAGACTGGGGTGTAAAAGGACTGTTGCAGAGAGCAGTGGTTGGAGACTGGAATAAAGAAAGACTGTTGCAGAGAGCAGAGTTTGGAGACTGATGTGAGAAGGAGTGTTTCAGAGAGTAGAGTTATGAGACTGGGGTGAGGAAGGACTGATACAGAAAGGAGACTTTAGAAACTGGGGTGCATAAGGACCGTTACAATGAGCAGACTAGTGTACAGAAGGATTGTGGCAGAGAGCAGATGGTGGACACTGTGGTGCAGAAGGACTGTTGCAGAGAGCAGAGGTTGGAGAATGGGGTGCAGAACGACTGTTGCAGATAACAGAGGTTGGAGACTTGGGTTCAGATGGACTGTCGCAGAGGACAGAGGTTGGAGACTTGGGTGCAGAAGGACCGTTGAAAACAGCTGAGGTGGGAGACTGGGGTGGAGAAGAAATGTTACAGAGAGCAGAGTTTGGAAACTGAGGTGCAGAAGGGTCTTACAGAGAGAAGAGTTTGGAGACTGGGGTGCAGGAGGACTGTTGCAGAGAGAAGACGTTGGAGACTGGGGTGCAGAAGAATCATTGCAGAGAGAACAGGTTGAATACTGGGGTGCAGAAGAACGGTTACAAAATGCAGAGTTTGAAGACTGCGGTACAGAAAGACTGTTACAGAGAGCAGAGGATGGAGACTGGGGTGCAGAAGGATCATTGGAGAGGGCAGAGGTTAGAGATTGGGGTGCAGAAGGACTGATCCAGAAATCAGAGTTTGGAAACTTGGGTTCAGATAGACTGTCGCAGAATAACAGAGGTTGGAGACTGTGGTGCAGGAGGACTGTTTCAGAGAGTAGAGTTTTGAGACTAGGGTCCGGAAGTATCCTTGTAGAGAGCAGAGTTTGGAGACTGGGGTGAAGAAGGACTGTTTCAGAGAGCAGAGGTTGGAGACTGGTTGCAGAGGGACTGTTGCAGAGAGCAGATGATGGAGTGCCAAAGGACTGTTGCAGAGAGTAGAGGTTGGAGACTGGTGTGCAGAAGAACTGTTATAGGAAGCAGAGTTTGGAAATTGGGATGCAGAAGGACTGTTACAGAGAGCAGTGCTTGGAGACTGGTGTGCAGAGGACTGTTACAGAGAGCAGAGTTTGGAGCCTGAGGTTCAAATGGATCTTACAGAGAGCAGAGTTTGGAGACTGGGTGGCAGAAGTCATGTTACAGAGAGCAGAGTTTGAAGACTGTTGTGCAGAAGGACTGTTACAGAGTGCATAGTTTAAAGACTGGGTTGTAGAAGGATCTTACAAAGAGCAGAATTGGGAGAATGAGGTGCACAAGGACGGTTACACAGAGCAGAAGTAGGAAACTATGGTGCAGAAGGGTCCTTGCAGTGAGCAGACTTTTGAGAGTGAGATGCAAAAGGACTGTTGCAGAGAGCAGATATTGGAGACTGGGGTGAGGAAGGACTGTTGCAGAGAGCAGAGTTTGGAGACTTTGGTGAAGAAGGATCCTTGCATAGAGCAGAGGTTGGAGACCGGTTGTCAGAAGAACTCTTACAGAGAGGAGAGTTTGAAACTGGGTTGCAGAAGGATCTTATAGAGAGCAGAGGTTGCAGACAGGGGTGCAGAAGGATTGTTACAGAGAGCAGAGCTTGGAGACTGTTGTCCAGTAGGACTCTTGCAGAGAGCAGACGTTGGAGACTGGGGTTCAGAAAGATTGTTGCAGAAAGCAGAGTTGGAGACTGGAGTGTAGAAGGACTGTTGCAGAGAGCAGATGTTGGAGACTGGGGTGCAGATGGACTGTTGCAGAGAGCAGAGGTTGGAGAATGAGGTGCAGAAAAACTGTTACAGAGAGCAGAGTTTTGAGACTGGGGTGATGAAGGACTGTTACAGAGAGCAGAGGTTGGAGACTGGGGTTCAGATGGATCTTACAGAGAGCAGATTTTGGAGACTGTGGTGCAAGAGGACTGTTGCAGAGAGCAGAGGTTGGAGACTGGTGTGAACACGAATCCTTGCAGAGAGAAGTTTTTGGAGACTAGGGTGCAGAAGGCCTGTTACAGAGAACAGTAGTTGGAGACTGGGTTGCAGAAGTCCTGTTGCAGAGAGCAGAGTTTGGAGACTGTTGTGCAGAAGGACGATTACCGAGTGCAGAGTTTAAAGACTGGGTTTCAGAATGATCTTATAGAGAGCAGAGTTGGGAGACTGAGGTTCAGAAGGTTCGTTGCATAGAGTTTTCCCACTGAAGTGCAGAATTACTGTTGCAGAGAGCAGATATTGTAGACAGGGGTGCAGAAAGACTATTGCAGAGAGCAGACATTGGAGTCTGGGGTTAAGAAGGATCGTTTCAGAGAGCAGAGGTTGGAGACTGGTGTGCAGAAGGATTGTTACAGAGAGTACAGTTTGGAGACTGGGTTTTAGAAGGATGCTACAGAGAGCAGAGGTTGAAGACTGTAGTGCAGAAGGACTCTTACAGAGAGTAGAGGTTGGAGACTGAGGTGCAGAAGGACCGTTGCACAGAACAGAGTTTGAAGACTGTGGTGCAGAAGGATAGATACAGAGAACAGCAGTTGGAGACTGCGGTTCAGACAGACTGATACAGAAAGCAGAGGTTGGAGACTGGGGTGTAGAAGGACCGTTACAAAGAGCACAGGTTGGAGACTGCAGTACAGAAGGACCAGATGTCGGAGACTGGGGAGCAGAAGGACTGTTTCAGAGGACATAATTTGGAGACTGGGGTGGAGAAGAAATGTTATAGAGTGCAGAGTATCGAATCTGGAGTGCATAAGAATCTTACAAAAAGCAGAGGTTGGAGACTGTGGTGCAGAAGGACTGTTGAAGAGAGCAGACGTTAGAGACTGGGGTGCAGAAGGATCGTGCAGAGAGCCGAATTTTAAGACTGAGGTGCAGAAGGACTGTCACAGAGAGCATAGGTTGAACACTGAGGTGTAGAAAGACTGTTACAGAGAGCAGAGTTTGGAGACTCAGGTGCAGAAGGACTTTTACAGGAAGCAGATTTTGGAAATTGGTGTGCAGAAGGACCTTTAAGGAGAACAGAGTTTGGAGACTGCTGTATAGGACTGTTACCGAGAGCAGAGGTTGGAGACTGGTGTGCAGAAGGACTCTTACATAGAGCACAGGTTGAGACTGAGGTGCAAAAGGATAGATACAGAGAACAGAGGTTGGAGACTGGGGTTCAGACAGACTGATACACAAAGCAGAGTTTGGAGGCTGGGGTGTAGAAGGACCGTTACAAACAGCAGAAGTTGGAGACTCTGGTACAGAAGGACTGTTACAAAGAGCAGATCTCAGAGACTGCAGAGCAGAATGACTGTTGCAGAGGACAGAGGTTAAAGACTGGAGTGGATAAGGAATGTTACAGTGAGCAGAGTTTTCAGACTGAGGTTCAGAAGGACTGTTGCAGGGAGCAGATGTTGGAGACTGTGGTGCAGAAAGATCGTTACAGAGAGCAGAGTTTGGAGACTGCGGTGCAGAATGACTGTTGCAGACAGCAGATGTTTTAGACTGGGGTTCAGAAAGACTGTTATAGAATGCAGAGGTTGGAGACTGAGGTGCACAAGGACTGTTACAGAGAGCAGATATTGGAGACTGGGTTGCTGAATGACTGTTACAGAGAGTAAGGTTGGAGACTGGGTTTCAGATGGATCTTACAGAGAGCAGAGATTGGAGACTGGGGTGCAAACGGACTGTTGCAGAGAGTAGATGTAGGAGACTTGGGTGGAGAAGAATCGTTGTAGAGAGAAGAGGTTGGAGACTGGGGTGCAGAAAGCCTATCACAGAGAGCAGAGTTTGGAGACTGGTTTCCAGAAGTCCTGTTACAGAGAGCAGAGGTTGGAGACTGTTATTCAGAAGGACTTTACAGAGTTCAGAGTTCAGACTGGAGTTCAGAAAGACTGTTGCAGAGGACAGAGTTTGGAGACTGGAGTGCTGAAGAACACTTGCAGAAAGCAGAGGTTAAAGACTGTGTTGGAAAAGGAATGTTACAGAGAGCAGAGTTTGGAAATTGGAGTGCAAAAGAATCTTACAGAGAGCAGAGATTGGAGACTGTGTTGCAGAAGGACTGTTGCAGAGAGCAGAGGTTGGAGACTGGGGTACAGAAGGACAGTTGCAGACAGCAGAGGTTGGAGACTGGGGTACAGAAGGACTGTTACAGAAAGAAGAGGTTGGAGACTGGAGTGCAGAAAGACTGTTGCAGAGAGCAGCGGTTTGAGACTCAGGTGCAGAAGTCCTGTTACATAGAGCAGAGGTTGGAGACTGAGGTGCAGAAAGACTGTTGCAGAGAGCAGAGGTTGGAGACTGGGGTGCAGCAGGAATGTTGTAGAGAGCAGAGGTTGGAGACTGGGTTGCAGAAAGACTGTTGCATAGAGCAGAGGTTGGAGACTGAGGTGCAGAAGGACTGATACAGAAATCAGAGATTGGAGTCTGCAGTGCAGAAAGACTGTTGCATAGAGCAGAGGTTGGAGACTGAGGTGCAGAAGGACTGATACAGAAATCAGAGATTGGAGTCTGCAGTGCAGAAAGACTGTTGCAGAGAGCAGAGATTGGAGACTGAGGTGGAGAATTTCTTTTACATAGAGAAGCGGTTGGAGACTGGGGTGAAGAAGGATTGTTGCAAAGAGCAGAGCTTGGAGACACGGGTGCAGAAGGATCTTACAGAGAGCAGAAGTTGGAGACTGAGGTGCAGAAGTACTGTTGCAGATATCAGCGGTTGGAGACCGGGGTGCAGTAGGATCATTGCAGAGAGCAGTGGTTGGAGACTGGGGTGCAGAAATATCGTTGCAGAGAGCAGAGTTTAAAGACTGCCGTGCAGAAGGCCTTTTACAGAGAGGAGAGGTTGGAGAGTGGAATGCAGAAGTACTGTTATAGAGAGCAGTGTTAGGAGACTGGGTTGCTGAAGGATCTTACAAAGAGCAGAGTTTGGTTACTGAGGTGTAGGTGGACTCTTACAGAGAGCAGTGGTTGGAGACTGGGTGTAGAAGGATCATGCAGAGAGCAGAGGTTCCAGACTGAGGTACAGAAAGACTGCTATAGAGAGTAGAGATTTGAGACTGAGGTGCAGAAGGACTGTTACAGAGATCAGAGTTTGGAGACTGAGGTGCAGAAGGACTGTTACAGAGATCTGAGGTTTGAGACTTTTGTGCAGCAGGACTGTTACAGAGTGCATAGTTTAAATACTGGGTTGCAGAAGGATCTGAAAAGAGCAGAGTTGAGAGAGAGAAGTGCAGAAGAACTGTTAAAGAGAGCAGATGTAGGAGACTGGAGTGCAGATAAGTCGTTGCAGAGAGCATAGTTTTCAGACTGCAGTGCAGAATAACTGTTGCAGAAAGCAGATGTTGGAGACTGGGGTTCAAAAGGATTGTTACAGAGAGGAGAGGTTGGAGACTAAAGTTCATAAGGATCTTACAGAGAGCAGAGGTTGGAGACAAGGATGCATAAGGACTTTTGCCGAGAGCAGAGGTTTGAGACTGTTGTGGAGAAGAATCATTGCAGAGAGAAGAGGTTGGAGACTGGGTTTCAGAAGGCATGTTACAGAGAGCAGAGTTTTGAGACTGGGTTGCAGAATTCCTCTTACAGAGAGCCAAGGTTGGAAACTGTTATTCAGAAGGACTGTTACAGAGAGCAGAATTTGGAGACTGGGATGCAGAAGGGTCTTACAGAGAGCAAAGGTTGGAGACTGAGGGGCAGAATGATCGTTGCAGAGAGCAGAGTTTTCAGACTGAGTTGCAGAAGGACTGTTGCAGAGAGCAAATGTTGGAGACTAAGGTTCAGAAGTACTGTTTTATAGAGAAGAGG